>NW_023618215.1:0-21971 GCF_015220075.1 Falco rusticolus | reverse complement strand
CGCTCTTTCCCAAATTAAGCGCGGCAGCCCGGTAGCCCGTCCCCACCCCTTGCCCAAATTAAGCGCGGCCGCCTACCGCCAAGCCCCGCCCCTTTCCCGAATGAAGCGCACTGTAGCACGGCCCAATAGCCCAGCCCCGCCCCTTTCTCAAATAAAGAGCGGCCTCCCGCCAGCCCGTCCCCACCTCTCCCGCCGAATCCCCGCCCCCCCCGCCCGCCCCCGCCAATGGGCAGCGCCCCCCGCCGGCCCCGCCTACCAGGTGGTCGAGGCGCCGCAGCAGCCGGTCGAGCCGCGCCTGCAGCGCCGCCAGCTCCGGCTCCAGCGGCCGCAGCGCCGCCCCCGCCCGCCGCAGCCACTCCAGGTGCCGCTGGTAGCGCTGCAGGTCCCCGCTCAGCCGCGCCAGCGTCCCCGCCGCCTGCCGGGCCCACGGGCGTCACGGACACGGGGGGGGGGGGCAGGCATGGGGGGGGCGGGGGCACGGGGGGGACCAAGGGGGAGGGGCACGGAGGAGGTACACGAGGTGGGAGGACCCACGGACAGACAGAAACAAGGGGTGGGGACACCCACGGAGGGGGGCACGGGGGAGATACGCGGTGGGGGACGGCCACGGAGGACGGGACCCACAGTGGAGATACACGGGAGGTGGAGGACCCACGGGGACACACACACGGGGAGGGGGGCCACGGGGGGGCCACACGGGGGAGATACACGGGGGGGAGGACACACGGGGACACACGGGGGGGGAAAGGCACGGGGGGGGAACACCCATGGGGAACACGCTCCTATACCAGGGGGGGACCCACGCCCACGGGTAACACGGTCCTATAGCCGGGGGAGGGGGCGGACCCACGGGGGGGACACCTACGGGGGGGATACACGGGGTGGGAGGACCCACTGGGGGACACCCACGGGGGTGGGATCAACACGGAGGGACACCCACGGGGGGGGATGGACACGGAGGGGACACACGGGGGGGGAAAACCACGGGGTCGGGGGGGAACCCACGGGGGGGGGACACCCATGTGGGGGGGACACTGGGCGGGGACACGGGGGGCCGGACCCACAGCGGTGATCCACGAGGGGGGACTCACAAGGGGGACACCCGGGGGGGGACCCACGGGGGGGCGGATCCACGGGGGAGGGACCCACGGGGGGGACACCAACGGGGGAGCGGACACCTACGGGGGGGGGACACACCCACGAGGGGGACACACCCACGGGGACCACGCTCCCATACCCGCGGGGGGGGCGGACCCACGCAACACAGCGACCCCACACACACCCCTCCCCCCCCCCGTGAGTATCCCCACGGGGCCACATTAACCTCCCACTCCCCACCCTGCCCACAGCCCCCTCCCCCACGCGTGTCCTTGCCCCTAGTCACCCCCCGGAGCCCGCTCCCCCACGCTTGCCCCGACCCCCACGCTTGTCCGTGCCCCGACCCCCCGCCCGCAGCCCCCCCACGCGTGTCCGTGCCCCCACCTGGATGTTGGGCAGCTCCAGGGCGCTCATGGCCAGGACCGGCAGCGACTCCATCTTGTGCTCCCCCTCCGCCGGGAACCGCGACTTCTGCTGGCGACAGCGGGGGGGTCACCCCAACCCCACGCGCGACCCCACCCACCAACCCCCCACGCGAGACTCCCCACCCCCCACCCCACCGCGGGGGGAGGGAAATGGGGAAGGGGGGAGAGGCTGTGGGGTTAAAGCGGAGGGATGGGGATGGGGGGAGGGGTGGGGGGTGGGAGTGGGGGTGGGGGGAGGGGCGTGGGTACCCACGAGGAGCACGAGGAACGCTTTGGTGTCGCTGAGCAGCGCCTTGGCCAGGCTGACGGCGCTGTCCAGGTCGGGGCGGGGGTCCGGGGGGGGGGCGCAGGCGGGGGGGAGGGGCGGCCAACCCCCCCCACAGCCCCAGCAGCGCCAGCAGCGCCCCCCACAGGGATCCTGCGGGACACAGACACGCGTGGGCGTGGGGGAGGGGCGGGGAGGGAGGGAAGCGCAGGGAGGGGGGAATCACGGGGCTCCCGGGGCTGGTGATTGTGGGGGTGGGGGATGCTGGGGATCCCCGGGGATGGAGATCTGGGGGCTGGGGGATCCCCGGGGATGGAGATTTTGAGGGATTCCGGGGATGGAGATTCTGGGGATGGGGAATCCCGGGACTCCCGGGGCTGGTGATTGTGGGGATGGGGGATCCCGGGGATGGAGAATTTTGGAGCTGAGGGATCTCGGGGATTCCTGGGACAGATATTCGGGGGGGGGGGGGGGGGCGGGGTATGCTTGGAGTGCTGGGGGTGGGGGATCCCGGGACTCCCGGAGCTGGTGATTGTGGGGATGGAGGATGCCTGGGATCCCCAGGATGGAGATTTGGGGGCTGGGGGATCCCGGGGATCCCCCGGGATGGAGATTTTGGGGGATCCCGGGGATGGAGATTCTGGGTATGGGGGATCCTGGAACTCCTGGGGCTGGTGATTGTGGGGATGGGGGATCCCGGGGATGGAGAATTTTGTGGCTGAGGGATCCCGGGGATACCCGGGACAGAGATTCGGGGGGGATGTTGGGAGTGCTGGGGATGGGGGGATCCCGGAGCTGGCGATTCTGGCGCTGGGGGATCCCGGGGCTGGCGGTTCTGAGGATGGGGGCTGCGGGGGATGCCGGGGTTGGGGGATCCCGGCCGTCCCGGAGCTGGAGGATCCCGGGGATCCCGGGGCTGGGGGATCCCGGGGATCCCGGGGCTGCAGGATTCCAGGGCTGAGGGATCCCCGTGCCTCTGGAGCTGCCGGAACTGGGGGATCCCGGGGGTCCCGGGACGGGATTCTGGGGATCGGGGATCCCGGGAATGGCGATTCCGAGGCTGGGGGATCCCTGGAGTAACGGAGCTGGGGGCTCCCTGTGCTTCTGGGGATGCCGGGGCCGGGGGATCCCGAGAGTCCCGGAGGTCGAGGATCCCGGTGCTCCCGAGTCTGGGGAACCAGAAGCTCCCGCGGCTGCCGGGGTTGAGGGACCCCCTGCTCCTGGGGATCCCGGGGCTGGGGGATCCCGGGGCTTGGGAATCCCGGGGCTTGGGTTTCCGCTGCTCCCGGGGATGTCGGGGGTGGAGATCCCAGGAATGGGGGATCCCGGGGCTGCGGGATTCCGCTGCTGCCGGGGATGTCGGGGCTGGGGAATCCCTGGGCTGGGGGATGCCGGGGCTTGGGGATTCCGCTGCTGCCGGGGATCCCGGGAATGGGGGATCCCGGGGCTGTGGGATTTCGTTGCTCCTGGGGATGGAGATCCCAGAAATAGAGGTTCCCGGGACTGGGGGATCCCGGGGCTACGGGATTCCGCTGCTCCTGGGGGTGCCGGGGATGGAGATCCCGGGACTGGGGGATCCCGGGGCTGCGGGATTCCGTTGTTCCCGGGGATGTCGGGGCTGGAGATCCCGGGAATGGAGGATCCCGGGACGGGGGGACCCCGGGGCTGCGGGATTCCACTGCTCCCTGGGGTGTCGGAGATGGAGATCCCGGGACTGGGGGATCCCGGGGCTGCCAGGGATTCCGCTGCTCCCGGGGATGTCGGGGCTGGGGGATCCCAGAGCTCTGGGGGATGCCCGGACAGAGGGATCCCGGTGTTCCCGGCACGCCCGGACCGGGGAATCCTTGGGCTCGAGGCGCTCCAGGGGCTGGGGAATCCCGGTACTCTCGGAATTCGGGAATCCGGGGGGTAGGGGAACCCGGTGCTACCGGGATTGTCGGGGATCCTGGGACTCCCACGTCTGGGGATCCCGGAATTTGGGGCTTCCAGGGACGGTGGATTGCAGAATTTGGGGATCCCGGGGCTAGGGGCTCCCGGGACTCTCGGAATTTTGGGGATCCCGGGGAAGCGGGCTCCCGGGGCTCCCGGGGCTCCCGGGGCTGGGGGCTCCTGAGGCTCTCGGAATTTGAGAATCCCGGGATGGGGGATCCTGTAATTCGAGGATCCCGGGGCTGGGGGCTCCCGGAATTTAGGGCTCCCGGGGCTGAAGGATCCTGAAATTTGGGGATCCCGGCATTTGGGGCTCCCGGGGCTGGAGGCTCCGGGAATTTAAGAATCCCGGGAATGAGGAATCCCGGAATCCGGGGCTCCCGGGGCTGGGGTCTCCTGGATTTTAGGGATCCCGGGAATGGGGGCTCCCGTAATTTGGGGCCCCCTGGAGATGGGGGCTCCGGGAATCCGGAGCTCCTAGGGCTGGGGTCTCCTGGATTTTGGGGCTCCCTGGAGCTATGGGCTCTGGGAATTCGGGGCTCCCGGGGCTGGGATCTGTCGGAATCTGGGGATCCCTGGAGATGGGCACTCCGGGAATCCGGGGATCCCGGGGCCAGGGGCTCCCGAAATTTGCATCTCCCGGAATCCGGGGATCCCGCGGATGGGGGCTCCCAAAATTTCGGGATCCCAGGAATGGAGGCTCCCAGAATCTGAGCGTCCCTGAATCGGGGTCCCCGGGGCTGGGGTCTTTTAGAATCTGGGGATCCCTGGAGATGGGGGCTCCGGGAATTTGGGAATCCCGGGACTGGTGGCTCCCGAAATTTAGGGCTCCCGGGAATGGGGCTCCCGGAATTTAGGGCTCCCGATATTTGGGGCTCCCGGGGCTGAAGGCTCCGGGAATTTGAGAATCCTGGGAATGAGGGATCCCGGAATCCGGGGATCCCTGGAATGGGGTCTCCTGACATTTGGGGGTCCCGGGAATGGGGGCTCCCGGAATTTAGGGCTCCCGGCATTTGGGGACCCCTGGAGATGGGGGCTCCGGGAACTTGGGAATCCCGGGGCTGGAGACTCCCGAAATTTGGGGATTCAGGGGCTGGGGGCTCCCGAAACTGGGGGCTCCCAGAATTCAGGGATCCCGGAATGTGGGGATCCCGGCACTGGAGGCTCCCGAAATTTAGGGCTCCCGGAATCCGGAGTTCTCGGGGCTGGGGGCTCTGGGAATTTGGGAATCCCGGGAATGGGGGCTCCTGGGACTCCGGGCTCCTGGCGTTGGGGTCTCTTGGGGTTTGGGGCTCCCTGGAGCTGGGGGCTCCGGGAATTCGGGGCTCGGGTGTCAGCGTGTGCCGACCCGTCCCGTCCCGTGGCGGGGTGGTGGTGAGGGGCGGGGGGCGGCGGCGCCGTCCTGTGAGGTCCGGGCTGGAAACTGTGATGCGGGGTGAGTCAGGGGCGGGCGGCACCTGGGGAGCCCCCGCGAGTGGGGGGCCCCCCGCGGGGGGAAGGGGGCTGCCTGCTCCTGGGGGGGATGTGGGGGTCCCTCTGGGGGTCCCCCCTCCCCCCACTCCCCTCCCACGCGTGTCCGGGCAGGGAGGGGGGACCAACAGGTATAGAGACGCGCCCCCCCCATCCCTCCCCCAGCAAAAGGGAGGGGGGCTGCGTGCTCCTGAGGGGAGGCGGGGGTCCCTCGGGGTGTCCCCCCTCCCCCCACCCCACTCCCACGCGTGTCCGCGCAGGGAGGGGGATCCACAAACGTAAAAACTCGGGCCCCCCGTCACGGCGCCTGGGTCGACCTCCCCCACTCGTGTCCCCCCGCCCACCGTCCCCCCCCACGCGTGTTTCGGTGCCCACGGGGGGCGCGGCCGCCCCGGGCGGGCAGGTGCGCCGGGGCCGGTTGCGGTTTGAGGCGCGGCCGCCGCTGCCCGGAGCCCCGAGGGGACGGGGATGGACGCGCCTGGTCCCGCCGTGGGTGGGGGGGTGGGGTGGGGTGGGGGAGGGGTCCCACCCACGGACAACCCCCCCCATCATCCACCCACCCCCCGTGGAGATATGCGTGGATGGAGGCGTGGGGATGGGGAGGGGGAGGCACCCAGGGGGTGGGTGGTGGTGTGAGGGTGATGCCCCCCCACCCCCCACCCCCCACGCGTGTCCCATCCCCCACCCAACACCCACCCACCCCCACCCCCACCCATCCCCCCACGTCCCACTCGCGGCACTTACTTGTCATGGCGGGGCGGGAGGGTCCTTCCCCCGCCGTCCCCACGGGGTGGGGGAGGGAGCGTTGGGCACCGGTGGGACCCACTCGCGACGTGGGGAAGGGGGGTGTGGGTTGCGTGGAGTGGGTGCTGCGTGGGTGGGTGGGTGGGGTAGGGTGGGGGTCCCTGCTGCCTCGCCAAGCGCTTGCACGCTCCCTTGCACGCGCTGCCTTGCACACGCGCTTGCACACGCACACGCGCGCCCACGCACACGCGCACCCACGGTCACGCTGTCACATCCACGCTCCCCTCCTCCCCTTTTCCTAACCCCCTCCCCCCACACACTACCCCCAACACCCCCCAACTCCACGCGCCGTGACACCCCTTCCCCCCCACTCCTATATCTCACCCCTCCCCCACGAAAACACTAAAAAAAAAAAGGGGGGGAAGGGTGCGCGCGTGGGACGGGTCGTCTGGGGGGGGTCTCGCGTGGGTTGAAGGAGGGGGTTGGATCTCTCTCTCCCCACCCCGCCTTTTTTTTTTTTTTTTTGGGGGGGGGTGTCCCTCCTGGCGCGCGGCGGCGGGAGCGCGTGGCCGTGCGTGTCCCCGCGTGACGCCCCGGCTCCGCGCGCCCGCCCCCCTTATATACCGCGGCGCCGCCGCCGGCCCGCGATGACACACGCCTGAGTCACGGCTTTTCCATTCAGCAACGCGCCGGGGGGGGGCGGGGGGGGCAGGAACCCCCCACGGAGAACACGGCGTGGGGGGCCCGGCAGACACGCGGGGCCCCCAACCCCCCCTCCCCCCCCCGGGTCTCCGCTGCCCCGCGGTGGGGCGGTTGGATGAGCGAGGGGGGGGGGGAGAGGATGGGAGGGGGGGCGGTTGGGGCGGGGGGGGAGGACCCCCCCACGGAGGACACGGCGTGGGGGATCGGGTAGACACGGGGGGACCCCCCCCCAGGTTCCCCCTTCCCCGCCGTGGGGTGGCTGGACACACGGGAAGATAGGGATGGGGGGGGGGCGAGGACCACCCCCCTCCAGAGGACATGGAGTGGGGGGTTGGGTAGACACGGAGGGACCCCCCCCAAGACACGCGGACATCCTTCCCGGGTTCGGCGGGACACGCGCGGAGATGGGGTGTGGGTGATGGGGGTTGCCCACGCGCGGGGTGGGAGAGTGGGGGCGGGGAGTGGGGGTGGGTACACGGGAGCGGAGATGTAGGAGGGGGCGCGTGTCCACGGGAGCGACCCCGGCCCCACGGGAGTGGCCCCAGATCCCACGGGAATGGCCCCGGATCCCATGGGAGCAGCCCCAGATCCCATGGGAGCATCCCCACGGGATCGACCCCAGACCCCACAGGAGCTGCCCCACGGGAATGGCTGCAGATCCCACGGGATCGGCCCCACGGGAGTAGCCCCGGCCCTACGGGATCGGTCCCATGGGAATGGCCCCAGATCCCACGGGAATGGCCCCCTGGGAGGGGCCCCACGGGGGAGACCCTGGCCCCACGGGATCGGTCCCATGGGAATAGCCCTAGATCCCACGGGAATTGCCCCAGATCCCACGGGAATACGGGAATAGCCCCAGATCCTACAGGATCGGTCCCACGGGCCGGCCCGGGGGTGCGCGGGGGGGGGGAGCCGCAGTGGGGTCCATGAAGCCCCAGGGTCGATCCCTGCGCCAGGATCAGCTTGAACAGGGATCGATCCCTGCCCCTGGGTCGGTCCCGCACCTGGCTCGGTCCTGCACCAGGATCCAGAGCCTCGGGGTCGGTCCCTGCACCGGGATCAGCTGGTACCGGGATCCGTCCCGCACCAGGATCAGCGGGTACTGGCTCGGTTCCGCACCGGGATCGGTCCCACATCGGGATCCACGGAGCCTCGGGGTCGGTCCCTGCACCGGGATCTGCTGGTACCGGGATCGGTCCCGCACTGGGATCCATACGGCACCGGGGCCGATCGCTACAGCGGGATCGACCCTTGGCAGGGGGGTCGATCCTGCCCCGGGGACAGTCCCTGTCCCTGGATCTGCTTGGAGCGGGATCTGCTTGCACTAGCCTCGGTCCCTACCCCGGGGTCCGTCCTGCTCCGGATCCACCCGCCCCCGGATCGGGTCCCTTAGCGAGATCCACCTGCCCGGGGGTCCGCCCGCAGCAGGATCGGGCCCCGCAACGGGATCTACCCGCCGCGGGGATCGTGCCCTGCACGGGGATCCACCCGCCCCGGGATCCACCTGCCCCGGGGCCCACCCGCAGCAGGATCGGGCCCCGCAACGGGACCCCCCCCCCCGCCCCCGGGATCCATCTGCAACGGGATCGGGTCCCCCAACGGGATCCCCCTGACCCCAGGGTACCCCCCCCACGTCCCCCCTTCCCCCCGCGGCTGCAGCAGCCGCTTCCACCCACGACCCCCCCGCGCGTGGAAGGGGGCAGCCCCCTCCCCCCTCCCCCCCGGCCCCCCGCGCTGACTCAGCCCCCCCCCCCCGCTCTCCCCCCACCCCAAGCGATGTCTCACCGCCCCCCCGGGCCGCGCCACGCGCGTCAGCGCCGGGACCCCCCGTGGGGCTGCGGCCGGGGGGGGGGGCGAGGGGCACGGGGGGGAGGGGGGGCGCGTCCCGCGTGGGGGCATCCCTCGTGCAGGAGGATCCCTCGCGGGGGGGGGCGAGTCCCTCGGGGGGGGGCTAGGGGGGCGTAATGGGCACCCACGCGGGACTTCCCCCCCGGGGCGCCCACGGGGGGGAGGCAGCTGGGGGTTTAGGGGGGACTGGGGGGGGGGAGGTCCGGGAGGCGTTTGGGGGTATGGGGTGGGGTTCTGGGGCAGCTGGGGGGGCTGGGGGGGTCCGGGGGGAGTTTGGGGGGATGGGGAGGGGTTCTGGGGTGGGTTGGGGGGGCTGGGGGGCTGGGGGGGATCCGGGGGAGTCCGAGGGGGGGTTGGGGGGTACCGGGGGGGAGGGGAGGGACCGGGGGAGGGGTGGGGGGGGTGGGGAGGGCCGGTGGGGGCGGGGGGGGGGACCGGTGGCGTCAGCGCCGGCAGCAGCGGAAACCCCGGGCAGCCGCAGGCACCGGCCCCCCCGGCCCCCCCCCGCCACCGCCTGCCCCATAGATACTGCCTCTGCCCCATAGATGCTGCCCCTGCCCCATAGCCATGGCCCTGCCCCATAGCCACGGCCCCTGCCCCATAGCCACGGTGTCCTGCCCCATAGCCACGGTGTCCTGCCCCATAGCCACGGCCCCTGCCCCATAGCCCATGCCCCATACCCTCCCCTATGGGGCAGTGTGGGGGAGGGGCCACCTGCCTGGGCAGCAGCCGCGGCCTCGCCAACCCAACCCCTCCCAACCCCCCCAAAATTTGGGGGGGGGGGGATGGGTGCACGGGGGGGGGAGGGGGCAGGACCCCCCGCCCCTCCCCCCCCCCGGCCTGCCGCAGCACGTGGCGCCCTTGGCGCGCTGGGTGCCCTTTGGGTGTTTTCCCAGACGGTGGTTTTGGTGCTTTTTATTTATTATTTTATATAAAATTTATTTATTTTTTTGGAAGGGGGGGAGGGAGGGGGTGCCCCTCCCCCACTCCTCCCACCCACCCCCCCCTTTATATTTAAGCAGATTGGGGAGGGGGCGCTGGGGGGGGGGGGGGGGGGGGGCAGGGTCACCAGTGCCCGTTGGTGCCCACGCATGGGGGGGGGGGGGGGGGGGGGGCGGGGAAGGGAAGGGGAGGGGGCCGCGGGGGGGGGGGTGGGGGAGGGGACGTGCGTCAGGCGGTGACGCCGAGGGGGCCCGGCAGGATGCGGCCGCGCGGTGCGGGGGCACCCACCGGTGCTGGCGTGGCTGGATGGGTCACCCCCCCTCCCCCCCTTCCCCTCCCCCCCCAACCCCCCCCTTCCCCTCCCCCCCCAACCCCCCCTTCCCTCCCCCCCCCAACCCCCCCCGTGGGTTCGGTCCGCGCTGGGGAGTGGGGGGAGCCCCCTCCCCCCCCATCCCCCATCCCTGGCATTGGGGGAGTAAGGTGGGGGCACCGGCAGCCCTCCCAGCCCCTCCCGAGCCCCCCAAATGCCCCCCATCCCCCCAATAACCTCCCCATAACTCCCCCATCCCCCCCATAGTCTCCCCAACCCACTCATAGCCCCCCCAAGGCACCCACTACCCCCATAGCCCCCCCCAGCCCCCCAATAACCCCCCCAGCCCCTCCAATGCCCCCCCAACTCCCCAGCTCCCCGCAGCCCCCCCATTGCCCCCCATCTCCCTCCAAGAACCCTCCAACCTCCCAGGCCCCCCGGCCCCACTAGACGCCCCTCATAGCCCCCCCAGCCCCCCCCCATAGCCCCCCACATCCCCCCCCATAGCTCCCCGATCCCACTCCAGCCCCCCTCATAGCCCCCCCAGCTCCCCAGCCCCCCATAACACCCCCAATGCCCCCCATAACCTCCCCAACCCCCCTCAGCTCCCCCCCAGCCCCCTCCCCCATAGCCCGCCCACCCCCCCCACAGCCCCCAAATGTTCCCCCAAACTCCCCAGACCCCTTCAGCCTCCCATAACCCCCCCATTGCCCCCCAGGCCCCCCAGACCCTTGTAGCCCCCCCATTGCCCCCCCATAGCGCCCCCAACCCCCACACCCCCCTATAACCACCAGCTCCCCCCTAGACCTCCCAGCCCTCCCGAGACCCCCATAGCCCCCCCAGCTCCACCCCATCCCCCCATAATCCTCCCCCCCCCAATGCCCTCACCCCCCCCCCCCTTATTTCCCCCCTTCCCTTTGGGCGGCGGGGGGGGGAGGGAGGCCCGCCGCTGACGTCATCGGTGGCTTCACGCAACCCTTCGGGTCGCGCCCCCTCCCCCCCCCCTCCCCGTGTCCGTCTGGGTGTCCGGGTGTCCCCCCCTCCCCCCCCCGCAAGGCTGGCGGGGAGGGGGGGGTTTGACGTAAATGCCCCCGGCCGGGGCAGGCCCGGGCTGACCGCAGGGGGGGAGGGGGAGCCCGGGGGGGGGAAGGAGCCCGGGAAGGGGGGGTGGGTGCCCTGGGGGGGGAGGGGGAGCCCGGGAGTGTAGGGGGAGCCCGGAGGGTGTGGGGAACCCTGGGGGGCGAAGGGGGGGGCCGGAGGGGATGGGGAGCCCTGGGGGGGAGGGGTGGACCGAGAGGGGGGGGGATGGATGGAGGGACCTCCTGGGGGGGAGAGGGGCAGGCTGGGGCTGGGGCGGGGGGGGGGGGGGGCAGGTGACCTTGATCTTGACCTTAGGTGTCCCAGGGAGGGACGGACCCCCGGGGGGGGCTGGGGGTGGGGGGGGGCGGGGGGCGTGAACTTGGGGCAGGATGGACCCACAGGCACTGCCAACACACGTATCCGTGTGCACACGTATGTGCACGAATGTTCCCATCATGCACACGCATGTCCGTGCCACGCATGTCTGTGCACACGTATGTGCCCATGACACCCACGCGTGTCTATGTCCTGCGTGTCTGTGCACACACGCGTGTCTGTGCCATGTGTGTCTGTGTGCACATGTATGTGCATGTAAGTTCTCATGACACCCACGTGTGTCCCTGCCTTGCATGTCTGTGTGCACACGTATGTGCCCACGATGCCCATGCGTGTCCGTGTGCACGCGTGTCCGTGCCATGCATGTCTGTGCACACGTATGTGCCCAGGACGCCCACGTGTGTCTGTGCCCTGCGTGTCTGTGCATGCACATGTCTGTGCTGTGCATGTCTGTGTGCACGCGTGTACGTACATGTGCCCATGACACCCACACGTGTTTAGGTCCTGTGTGTCTGTTCACACACGCGTGTCCATGCCATGTGTGTCTGTGTGCACACGTATGTGCATGTAAGTTCTCATGACGCCCACACTTGTCCCTGCCATGCATGTCTGCGCACACATGTGTCCGTGCCGTGCGTGTCTGTGTGCACACATGTCTGTGCTGTTTGTGTCTGTGTGCACACATATGTGCACATACATTCCCATGACACCCATGTGTGTCTGTGCCATGCGTGTCTGTGCACACGCGTGTCCATTCTGTGCGTGTCCGTGTGCATGCATGTACATACATGTGCCCATGACGCCCACACGTGTCCGTGCCATACGTGTCAGTGTGCACATGCATGTCTGTGCACATGTGTGTTCCCACGGCACCCACACATGTCCATGCCATGTGTATCTGTGTGCACGTGTATGTCCACATACGTTCCCATGATGCACATGCATGTCCATGCCTTGCATGTCTCTGCACACATATGTGCCCATGACGCCCACACGTGTCCATGCGGCACCTGTCTGTGCCCACACATGTCCATGCCATGCGTGTTGGTGTGCACACGCATGTCTGTGCACATGTATGTTCCCAGGACATCCACATGTGTCTGTGTGCACATGTATGTGCACGTATGTTCCCATGACACCCACACGTGGCCGTGCTGGTGTGTCTGTGCCCACACGTGTCCGTGCAATGCGTGTCTGTGCACACACATGTGCCAGCCCATGTCATGTGTGTGCACAGCTGTGCCCGTAGGCCTGAGCTGCACACACACGCTTGAACATGCGTGTTCTGGGGGCTCTGGGGGGGAGTTGGGGGCTCCGGAGGGGGGATTTGGGGGGCTTGGGGGGAATTTGGGGGAGCTCAGGGTATCCCGGAGGGTCTCTGGGAGGATTCGGGGTCATGGGGGGTCTCTGGGGGTCTCAGGGAGGGGGAATGTAGGGTCTCTGGGGTGGATCTGGGGGTCTTAGGGGGGTCTCAGGGTGTCCCCTAGGGTCTCCGGGGGGATTCAGGGTCTCCGGGGGGATTTGGGGGCTCCAGGAGGGGGATTTAGGGGACTTGAGGGGGCTCCGGGGGTCTTGGCTGTCTCGAGGGGTCTTGAGGGGGATTTGGGGAGGGGTTGGGAGGTCTCGGGGTGTCCCGGAGGGTCTCCAGGGGGATTCGGAGTCATGGGGGGTGCTCTGGGGGTCTCGGGGGAGTATTCGGGGGGAATTCGAGAGTCTTGGGGGGTCCCGGAGGGTGATTTGGGGTCTCCGGGGAGTCTCGGGGGGGGGGATTTGGTGGTTTCAGGGGGGATTTGGTGGTTTCAGGGGGGTCTCCGGGTGTCTCGGGGGGGATTTGGGGGTCTCTGGGGGGTCTCCGGGGGTCTCGGGGGGATTTGGGGGTCTCGGGGGGATTTGGGGGTCCATGGGGGGTCTCGGGGAGGGGATTTGGTGGTTTCAGGGGGGATTTGGGGGTCCTCGGGGGGATTTGGGGGTCCCCGGGGGATCTCGGGGGGGATTTGGGGGTCTCGGGGTGGTCTCCGGGGGTCTCGGGGGGATTTGGGGGTCTCCGGTTTGGATTTGGGGGTCCCTGGGGGGTCTCCGGGGGTCCCGGGGTTCCGGGGGACGGGTCAGGGACCCGGGGGGCGGGGCCGGAGACCCGGGGGGATGGGTCTGTAAGCAGCGTGCTCCCCGTGGGCGTGGCCTTCCACCGCCGCGTTCTGATTGGCTCCCTCTCTTCCCGCCGAAACAACCCCTGGCCCCGCCTCCTCCCTCCCGCCCTCCACGCGGGGGAGCAGCGCACGGCCGCGCTCCGTGCTCTCATTGGCTTGCGCCGGCCGAGGCGGCAAAAACTCAGCCAATGGGAGCTCTGCGATGCGGAGGAGTGGGCGGGACCTGCTGTGAGGGCGAGGAAGGGGCGATGGCGGTGGTGCTGAGGGATCCCGGTCCGAGGGGGCTCATGGCTGTTGGGAGGGACCGGGGCTGCCCTGGGGGTTCTAGCACCACCCTGGGGCCGTTCTGGGGATGTGGGGAAGGGGCCGGTGCCGGGGCTGCCCTGGGGGGGCTGGGGGAGCGGCTCTGGGCTGAGGTTGAGGCTGAGGCCTAGCTCCGGGCTGAGGCCTGGCAGTGGTGGTGGGTTGTGAGGGAAAAGTTTGGTGTAGGGGGCTGTGGGGGAGGGTTGTGGAGGGGGTTGTGGGGGGGGTTGGGTTTATGGTGCTGGGGGGGGTTGTGGCGGGGTGGGGGGGGGGTAGGGGGCTGTGGTGAGTGGTTGTGAGAGGGTGGGGGGGTTTAGGGGGATGGGGGGAGCTGTGAGGGGGGTTGGGTTTAGGGGGCTGTGGTGGGGTGTTGTGAGGAGGTGGGGGGGTTTAGGGCGCTGTGTGGGGGAGTTGGGTTTAGGGGGCTGGGAGGGTTGGGTTTATGGTGCTGGGGGGTGTTGTGTAGGGGGTGGGTTTAGGGGGCTGTGGGGGGGTTGCGTGTGGGGGTTGGGTTTATGGGGCTGTGGGGGGGTGGGTTTAGGGGCTTGTGGGGGTTGTGTTGGATTTAGGAGGCTGTGGGGTGTGTGTGTGAGGGAAAAGTTGGGTTTAGGGGGCTTTTGTGTGGGGATAGTGGCCTTCTTGTCCCCTCCGCATTCTGCCCCGCTCCCTCCCCACCGTGGGGACACTGACCCACTTTGCCCCCCTCCCAGCCTGTGGGGCCCCAGCCATGGGGAGGGGGGGGTGCGTGGGTGCAACTGGGGGGCTCCTTCCCCACAGGGATGCCGTGTGGCCCCCATGCCAGAAGGGAGCCTCGCTGCAGCCCCCCCTGCCCCCCCCAGCAGCGGGTGCTATCATGTGGATGAGTCCCAAGGGCCTGGGGTTGTGGGGTGCCCCACGGTGGGGTTCGGATAAGATTTGGGGGTGTGTGCAGACGTGCCTTGTGGTGAGCTTGACCCCACTGTCACCATGGGGTCAGGCCTTTGAGTGCAAAAATGCCCCCCCCCCCCATTTTCAGACACCTCTGGGGGGGTGCCCCTCCACCTTAGCAGGGCTGAGACCCCCAGCTCAGCCCCACCTGCTGCCCTCAGCCCCCTGCCCATCCCCCCGTGGCTCTGCTTCCCTCCACGTCCCCCAGCCCCCCCCCCCCCCTCAGCCGGGTTTCCTGGCCTGGCTCGCCCTTTCCTGTCCCCCCTCTGTCGGGAAATCGCTGCTGGGTGACGAGGACAAAGGGGGGGGACACACACACGATGTGGGACATGGGGCTGCAGTGTTGAGCTGGGGGGGGATAAACCGGTGCCGGTGTCGAGCGCTTGGGAGTCGGTAACGGGGGTGATGTGGGGGTGATGCTTCCCCTTGGGGTGTCCTGGGGGGGGTTGGGGGTTTTGGGGGGGGGTGTGTGTCTCTGATGTGTTCCTCCCCCCCTCCAGGAACACTGTCGCCATGTTCCCAGAGGATCGCAAGGAGGGCAGCCCCCGTTTTGGGAAGCTCCACTTCCCTGTCGGCCTCTGGATCAACTCTCCCAAAAAACGGTTGGCCAAGATTAGTCGCCGCTGGCCCAGCGCCGGCTCTGTCAGGTAAGACCCCTCCCCTTTCCCCCCCATCCCCCCCACCCCCCCCCAAACCCCCCCCGTAACCCCTCTCCCCACCGCAGATCGACCTCCTCAGACACAACCAGCCGCGGCAGCGAAACGGTGGAGCTTCGTCCCGCCGGGAAAACCAAATCCTCCCGCCACAAACGTCTTTCCAACCTTTTCCACCGCACCACTGCCACCACCACTGCCACCACCACCGGGCGTTGGGCCAGTGAGAAGAAGCTGGTGGATCTGGTGGATCCTGAGGTCTTAGTGGGGGGGGATCACCCCCCCGGGCAACGCCAGCTCCCCGGTATCCTAAAAATTTTTGGGGGGGATATTTCCCGGGGGGCTAATTATAAAAGTGTTTTGGCAACGCCACGTTCCACCGCCCGAGAACTGGTGCGGGAAGCCTTGGAGCGGTACGGATTGACTCCGGAAGAGGGAATTGCAGGAGAATACGTCCTTTGCGATGTGGTGGGCCGGGCGGGGGGGCCCGGGGGGGCTTGGCAGGTGGAATATCTGCGCCCGCTGGGTGAGGCTGAGCGCCCCTTGGTGCTCCAGGATGTTTGGAAACCCAAAAGTGGCTGTTCCCGGCGCTTTGAGATCCGCCGCCAGCAGGAGGTGGAGCACGGCTGTGAGGGGGACAACACCGAGACCCCTGGTGAGTCACCTGCCCCTGTCCCGCGCCCCCCCCCCGGGCTTAATTCTGTCCCTTTAACCCCCACCCCCTGCCCAGGTCTGAACTATGTCGTGTGTCCCCCCCCTGTCCTCCCCCAGCCAGGTGTCAATTCTGTCCCCGCCCCCCCCAGGGGTCAATTCTTTCCCTTCCCTGCCCCCCCCCCCCAGGTGTCAATTCTTTCCCTTCCCCCCCCCCCCCCCCCCCCCCCCCCGAGGTTTCAGTTATGTCCTTGCCCCCCCCGCCTCCCCCCCTCAGTTCTCACTTCTGCCCCTCCCCCCCTAGGTCTCAACACCCCCACCCGGCGCTCACAGAAGAGCCGCTCGCGGGCAGCCTCAGGGGGGGGTCCAGGGGCCCCCCCCAAGGACCGAGCCGACAACCTCTCCCTGCGCCGCAGCATCAGCGACATGAACCTCAGCACCAAGCGTCGGCGGGAGCGCAAGACGGTGCTGAGCGTGGCGGGGGGGGACCCCGCCCCCCCCCAAAGTGATGAGGGGCCCCTCGAGACCCCCCCACCCCCCCCGGGTGAAGGGGGGGCTGCCGAAGAGGAGGCAGGGGAGGGGGCCGGCCTGGAGCAGCTGGCGCAGTGTCTCATCCAGCCCCCCCAGCAGCACCCCTACTTCCTGCTGCTGCAGGGCTACGGCAGGCAGGTGAGGGGGGGCACAGGGGAGTGGGAGGGGCACAGGGGGGTGGGAGGGGGCCCCCCTTCCCTCAACCCCCCCCCCCCCCCCAAGGTGGACCTCCCCTTTCCTCGCCCCTTCCCCCACTATCCCTGCTCCTCCCCCCAGGTGTCCCTCCCCTTTCCTCGCCCCTCCCCCCGAAGCATCCCCCCATTTTCCTTGCCCCCCAACGTGCCCCCCCCTTCTTGCCTCCCTCAAAGTGCTCCCCCCCAAGGTGCCCCCCCCTTCCTTGCCTCTGCCCCCAAACCATCCCCTCCTTTCCATGCCCACCTCCCTGAGGTGCCCCCCCCCTTTCCTTGCCCCTCCTCCCAAGGCATGCCTGCCTTTCCTCACCCCTCAGTGTGCCCCCCCCCCCAAAGTGCCCACCTTTTCCTTGCCCCTCAAGGTGCCCACCCCTTTCTGTGCCCCCCAAAGTGCCCTCCCCCAAGGTGCCCCCCCTTCCCTTGCGCCCCTCTTTCCGTGCTCCCCCCTCACCCCCTTTCCCTCCCCCCCCAGGACTTTGTCATCTACGTCATGACGCGCCCCCAGCATGTCTTTGGCCGCCCTGAGCGCCGGGGGGGGGCCCCCGAAAAATCGGGGGGCTGCCTGGTTGACACCTTCCTCAACGCCCCCGACATCCTCCCCCGCCACTGCCTGGTGCGGGCAGCCGAGGGGGGGGGCCGACCCCCCCTCCCCTGCCACTGTCCGCCCATTTCGGGGGGCCCCTGTCACCCACAATGGAGCACCCCTCTTACGCCCAGCGCCCCTCCACCCTGGGGATTTACTGGGCTTGGGGCAACACTTTTTATTCCTTTATAAAGACCCCCGAAACACCTCAGGGGGGTCCCCCAGCCCTCGCCCCCCCTGGTTACCCCCTGCTCGGCCCTCCCTGGGCTTGGCGGGGGTTTTGGGGTGTCCAGGCTGCGGTAGGACCCCCCAAGAGCGGCAGGAGGCCCTGAGGAGCTGTTTGGAGAGCCCCCGGCCCGAGCTGCGCTACAGACCCCAGGAGGAGGAGGTGCTGCTGCGGGAGATCGTCAGGCTGCCGGAGGAGGGGAGCGGGGGGGGAGGCAGCGGCGTTCTGGGGGGGCTGGCCCCCGCTTTCCTGCTGGGGCTGTGCCTGGAGCATGCAGCACGGGCCTTCCCCCCTGAGCGCTTCCCCCCCCTGCTCTGCCGGGTGGCACTGCTGGTGAAGGAGACCGTCTGGGTGAGAGGGGGGGCAGAAAAAGGGGGGGCAGGGGAGAGGGGTGCGCTTTGGGGGGGAGGGGGCGAGGGGGGCTTTGGGGGAGGGGGGCGCTTTGGGGGGGCACGTTGAGGGGGGAGGGGAGGGGGGTGCTTTGAGGGTGCAAGGAAGTGGGTCATGGAAAAAGGGGGCACTTTGGGGGGTAAGAAGGGTTCTTGGGGGGGGGGAGGAAAGCGGGGGCACTGGGGGTGTGTGTGATAAAAGGGGGGTGCTTTGGGGATGAGGGGAGGGGGACAAGGTGGGTCAAGGGGTCCCGGGGAACTGATGGGGTTTTGCCGGCAGGAGAAGATCAAGGAGATCGGGGACCGGCAGCCCGAGAAGTGAGTGACCCCCAACCCCTGCCCCCCCAAAGTCAGCCCCAGGGAGGGGTCCCCAAAACCAGACCCTGGGGTGACCCCCAAAGGCAATTCCTTAGGGGGGACCCCCGAAGCCACTCCTGTTGATGGGGGAACCCCAAAGCCACCCCCATGGCTCCCCCCACCCCAGGGTGGGGGACCTGCGGTGTAACACACCCCCCCCCAGGCAGCAGGCTGCAGCCCCCGTGGTGCTGAGACAATTCCTTTGGGGGGCCCCCAAAACCAGCTCATGGGGGAGACCCCACAGCCACCCCCATGGCTCCCCCTCCCCCCCTCCTGATCCCCTGCCCCAGGGTGGGGGTACAGCAGTGTAATCCCCCCCCTTCCCCCCACCCCCCCCAGCCAGCAGGATGCGGCCCCCGCGGCGCTGAGCGCGGCGGCGGTGGCGGCCGACCTGCGGCCCCTGCTGCGGTGGTTGGCCAACGCCATGGAGCTGCTCAACCTGGCCCAGGCCCGCGTGCTGGAGCTGGAGCGCGAGCTGGAGCTGGAGGGTGAGCCCCCCAAAACCCCGGGGCACCCCAAAACCAGACGGGGGGGGACCCCAAAGCCACCCCTGTTGGAGGGGGTCTCCATGCTGGGGGGGGACCCCAAAGATAGTTCCTTAGGGGAGACTCCAAAGCCACTCCTTCTGGGGGGGACCCCAAAACCAGCCCTTGGTTGCAGGGAGGGGAGATCCAAAAACCAGTCCAGGGGGTTTCCCCTAAAGACAGTTACTTAGGGGGGACTCCAAAGCCACCCCTCCTGGGGGGGACACCCCAAAGCTGCCCCTGCTGGGGCCAACACCAAAACCAGCCCGGGGGGGGACCCCAAAACCAGCCCGGGGGGGGGGGGGGGGGGATGACCCTAAAGGTACCCCTGCTGTGGGAGAGACCCCAAAACCAGCCTGCGAGGGGGACACCCCAAAGACAGTTCATTGGGGGACCCCAAAACCAGCCCCTGCAGGGGGGGATGACCCGAAAACCAGCCCGGGGGGACCCCAAAGACAATTTCTTAGGGGGGACTCCAAAGCCGCCACTCCTGAGGGGGACCCCGAAACCAGTCTGGGGGGGATGTCCCCAAAGACAGTTCCTTAGGGGGGACTCCAATGCCACTCCTGTTGGAGGGGGACTCCATGCTGGGGGGGGACACCCCAAAACCAGCCCCTTTAGGGGTCACACCCCCCTCCCCCCCCCCAACCCCTCAGGCCCCTGCCCGGAGCTGACAGGGGACCTGGAGACATGCGATGAGGCGCTGGGGGTGCTGGACGAGGTGATCATGTCCACCTTCCAGCAATCCGTCTACTACCTCACCAAGGTCAGCACCCCCACCCCCTCCCCAACCCCCCAGCGCCCCCTCCTCCAACCCCCCCGCCCCCCCCTCACCCCCCCCTTTTTTTTTTTTTTTTTATTTTACAGACCCTTTACTCCGCTCTCCCCACCCTTTTGGAGAGTAACCCCTTCTCGGGGGCCGGGGAGCCCAGCGCCGGGCAGGATTTGGCCAGTGTCCCCGAGGGGGTCCGGCCCACCTTGGCCGTTTTCCAGACGGCGCTGGAGCTGACCCGGGATTGCCAGTTACACCCCGACCTGGTGTCCCAGACCTTCGGGTACCTCTTCTTCTTCTCCAACGCCTCCCTTTTCAACACCCTGATGGAGAAAGGTGAGGGGGGGCGCGCTGGGGGGGGGTGGGGGGGCTGGAGGGGCACGGGGAGGGGAGCAGAAGTGTGGCTGTAGGGCCCTGGGGGGCTGTGAGGGCCCTGGGGAGCTTGGAGGGGGGCTTGGGGTGGCTGAGGGTATCGTGGGGGTTGGGGGGGTCCCTGCGGGGACCGTGTGTCCCTGCTGTGCAGTGGGGCAGGGTCCGAGCCCTGCCCCCCCCCCCCCCTTCCCCATCGCTCCCAGTTTCCTCCCATTGTCCCTACTGGGAGCAGCAGGAAGCAGCCTGTTTCCGTGGGGGAGGGGCAGGGGAGCAGCATCACCCCGACGCCCCCCCACTCGCCCCGCCCCCCAGGCAGTGCCACCATTTTTCCAGTGGTGGTGGGCAGCCCCCCTCAATGCCCTACCCGCCCCGCCCCCTGACGCCCCGCCTTTAATGCCCCGCCCCCCCGGCAGCACCGGCCCCTTCCAGTGGTGGTGGGCAGGCCCCAGCCCCTGACGTCACACCCCCTGACGCCCCGCCCCCCAGACAGCGCCGATCCCTTCTTCCAGTGGTGGCGGGCAGTGCCCCCTGACGCCCCGCCCCCCCCGGCAGCTCCAGCCCCTTCCAATGGTGGTGGGTAGCCCCGCCCCCTAGTCCCCCAGACAGCGCCGGCCCCTCCTTCCGGTGGTGGTGGGCAGCCCCGCCCCCCCGACGCCCCGCCCCCCTGACGCCCCGCCCCCCAGGCAGCGCCGGCCCCTTCTTCCAGTGGTGGCGGGCTGTGCGCATCCGGACCAACCTGGACCTGGTGCTGGACTGGCTGGCGGCGCTGGGGCTGGGTGACATCGCTGGCGAGTTTTTCCGCAAGCTCTCTGCCACCGCCAACCTGCTCTGCACCCCCCGCAGTTGCCTCAGCAAGGTGCGCTGGGGGCACTGGGAGAACTGGGCGGTAGTGGGGGATGGAGTACAGTGAGACACGGGGAGGACACGGGGATGCAGAAACTGGGGGTGTGGGGCAGTTGGAATGGGTGTGGGGACACTGGGGGTGTGCTGGGGGATACTGGGAGCACTGGGGGCACTGGAGGATGTGGCACAGGGAGACACGGGGGGACACAGATGCAGAAACTGGGGTGTGGGGGCAGTTGGGGGGGGGGTGTGGGGACACTGGGCGGCACTGGGGGCTACTGGGGATACCGTGGGGACAGTGGGAAGGGTCTGGGGACACGGTGACCAGAAGAGCCACAGCAGGGGATGGGAGGGGGTGTGTGTGTGTGTGCAGGTCTGAGGGGGGGGGTCAGGGCTGTCAGCTGGTGCCACCCTGTCCTCAAGTGTCCCCCCATGTCCTCACGTGTCCTCCCAGGCATCGTGGTCACGGCTGCGGGCTGAGTTCCCGGTGCTGTCCCCGGCGCAGCTGCACCACCTGCTCAGCCATTACCAGCTGGGGCCCGGCTGCCCCGCCCCCCCCGCCTGGGCCCCGCCCCCTGAGGAGCGTGACCTGGTGGCCTCAGGTGAGGGACACACACACCCCCCCCCCCCGTGTCACTTTCCTCCGTGTCACCCCCCATGACCCCCCCCCCATGTCATCTCCTCCTCTGTGACCCCCTTCCCCACCCCTCCCCCCCCATCCCGCTCCTGCCCCTCCTCTCCCTGGTTCCCCCTCCCTCGCCCCTCCCACCCCAGTATCCAACTCCCACCGCCCCCCCAGGTGACATCTTCGAGAGCTTCTCGGAGCACCCGCCGCTGCTGCTGCCCAGCCAGGGCTTCCGCCTGCGCCTGGGGGAGCCAGTGGGGGATGAGGGGCTGCTGCGCCCCCTCTGCCGCCTGCGCCGCCTGCTCTGGGACCTGGAACAGGGGGGGCTGCCCGCCAACCAGCGTGCCCTGGGCCTCGAGGGGGCCCCCTGAGGTGGGGGGGCAGGGGGGGGGGCAGTGGGACACACCCCCCACCCCCCCGGGGACTGGGACCCCCCACATTGGGACTGGGTGCACCCCAAGGACAGCAGCGATCCCTCGTAAAGGGACTGGGTGCACCCAAAGGGTACCGGCACCCGCCCCCCCCCCCCCCCCCAAGGGCCAGGATACCCCCCAATGGGACTGGGACCCCCCCAATTGGACTGTGGACCCCCAACAGGGGCGACCCCCACCCCCAGTGGGATCAGGGGCACCCAAGGACAGCGGGGACCACCCCTGCCAGGGGACTGGGACCCCCCCCTCTCAAGGGACAGGGACACCCCTCCAATGGGACGGGGACCCCCCCCTCAA
>NW_023618214.1:0-22394 GCF_015220075.1 Falco rusticolus | reverse complement strand
CCCAAACCAAACCAACCCAACCCAACCCAACCCAACCCAACCCAACCCACCCAACCCAACCCAACCCAACCCAAACAAAACCAAACCACACCAACCCAACCCAATCCAACCCAACCCAACCCAAGCCAACCCAACCCACCCAACCCACACAAACCAACCCAACCCAACCCAACCCAACCCAACCCAAACCAACCAAACCAAACCAACCCAACCCAAACTAAACCAAACCAAACCAACCCAACCCAACCCAATCCAACCAAAACCAACCACACCCAACCCAACCCAACCCAACCCAACGCAACCCACCCCAACCCAACCCAACCCAACGCAACCCAACCCAACCCAACGCAACCCAACCCAACCCAACCCAACCCAAACCAAACCAAACTAAACCAAACCAAACCACACCAACCCAACCCAACCCAACCCAACCCAACCCAACCCAACCCAACCCAACCCAGACTAACCCAGCCCAACCCAACCCAACCCAACCCAACCCAACCCAACCCAAACCAATCCACACCAAACCAAACCAACCCAACTCAACCCAACCCAACCCAACCCAACCCAACCCAAACCAACCCAACCCATCCTAACCCAACCCAAACCAACCCAACCCAACCCAACCCAACCCAACCCAACCCAACCCAACCCAACCCAACCCAACCCAAACCAAACCAAACCAAACAAAACCAAACAAAACAAAACAAAACAAAACAAAAAAAGGGGAAAATAAAAAGAAACCCTCCTTGCTTCCACAGGTCTTCTTACCATGTCAGAGGTTTATGGAAGTGACGACTGATTTCACCCAACATACAAGCCACCTTCTGAGCAATTTTCAGAGCTGTCCAAAAAAACCCCAGATCATACATATCAATCAGTCCAAAGAATGTACAGTGTTCTCTGCACTACTAGGACACAGGCAGGAACACTTGGATTTACTAGACACCTTTGTAAAAGCAAAAGGTGTTACACAACCGTACCAGATCCTTGAACCAAAAGACTTTTCAAACCACCTGTTTGTTGACACAGTCCTTGCACTTCAACTCTTCCACCCATGACAATATTCTCTCAGGGATCAGACTTGCCTGCTCTGATGAGAGAATCAGTCAGCACAGTTCACTTTGAACCAAGCTAAAAACAAGGCCCAACCTCTACATTCACACTTGGGATACACGGCTCCTAGCGCAGGGCTCACACTGCGGTCCCACCTGAGGTACTGTCCCGATCTGATACTGGAAGTCGATATCGGGGACGGTTCTTAAATAATCCCAAGAATTAGATTAAGGCAGAAACGAGGCCGGATGCCTTACAACCTTACAAGTTTTATTCTCTACAACAACTGATACTTGCGATAGGACAGAGAGGAAGAGAAAGAGAAAGTCAGAATCCCTAAGCAAGAGAACGGGAGAGGCGCATCTATTCACCACCACCAATATAGGACTCCAGTGATGTATTGTCTTGGCGCGGTTGTCCAATCCCAGACTCTGTGGAGGTGAGCCGAGCGGGTGGAGCAGGTGGAGTTGGTGAAGTCCGTGGAGACCTCCAAGTTGCCGAGCACAGGAGTGAGCAGAGCCCCAGCAGTTATAGGTTTCAGTCCACACCATTTCCCCGGAAAACCGCCCAGTTCTCCTAAAATAGTTTAGATCGCACAATTTTCGCCCGCGTGCCCAGGTGTTACTGTGCTGGCTCCCCAGCCCCGGTTCCGACGGGCAGCATGTCTCCGGCGGCAGCCGTCCCGACTGAGGCTTTTTCTTGCCAACAACAGGATGCTGTGGTCACAAAGTAGGTAAACAAAGTCCCTTCTTCTTGGCAACAGGAAAATGGCGGTCGCGAAACAGTGATGTTGAGACAATATTATTTTCTGTCCTTACATACCAGGGCATGCTGGGAGCTGTAGGCCTGGGGCTGCCAGGTGGCCATGTTGTTCCCAGGGTATGCTAGGAAATGTAGGCCTGGGGCTGCCAGGCAACCATGTTGTTCCCAGGGCATGCTGGGAGCTGTAGGCTGGGGCGGCCCCATGGCCATGTTGTTCCCAGGGCATGCTGGGAGCTGTAGACCTGGGGCTGCCCCATGGCCATGTTGTTCCCAGGGCATGCTGGGAGCTGTAGGCCTGGGACAGCCCCATGGCCATGTTGTTCCCAGGGCATGCTGGGAGCTGTAGGCCTGGGGCTGCCCCATGGCCATGTTGTTCCCAGGGTGTGCTGGCAGCTGTAATTGCCCACCCTCAGCTTCCTGGCAGCCACGTTGGGCTGGGGGGTCGCAGCCTGTTTTGGGTCTGCGGCCAGGCTGAGTGGGGGCTGGGGCCGGCCATGGGGCAAGGGAGGCCCTTGGGCCGGCGCAGGGGTGTCTCCTGCCTGCTGGCTGCCCGGGGGTGTGTGTGGGGGGGAGCTCCCACCCCCCAGCGTGCCCAGCCCCCGGGCAGCTGGAGTCAGGCTGGGCTGGGCAGCCCTGGGGGAAGCCCAGTCCCCTAGAGGGACTGGGAATATGCAGCTGCCTGGGAGAATTACCAGCCAGAGTATGTGTGTTCAAGCCTTGATTCCCTTGCTGGAAAATAGTTCATTTTTATATACAGCCTCTCACCACCGAGATCCAGGCAGTAGGGATTGTGCCCTGTGGGGAGCAGCCTGGTGACTGGAGCCTGCTGCCCTTCAGTGGCAGAGCTGGATGCTTCTTGCTGACAGGATTAAGTTGTAAAGAGTCATCAGGAGAGGCTGCAGCTAAAGCAGTGATTAACTAGACCTATTGAGTAAACTCAGCAAAGGGTGGCAAGCCTTCTGAGGCACCTGGGCTATAACAATAGCCAAGGGAAGTGGGGCAACAGAGCACTGCTGTCAAAACCATATAGCACCGAGAATAAATGAGGTTCTATAATACAAGCAGAGGGCATGTGCCCCAAGAAAGTTCAGCAACTTGTTGACCACCAGTATTCTCAAAAGACCCCAAGAAAGCCCCACAGGAGCAAAGTGACATACACAAGTGCCTTATGCATATGTAAATAATTTCAGGGAACTATTTAGTGTGAAGTACAACTTGCCATCTGAACATGCCCAGAAAGGACCCTGAGGGGCTGGATATTGAACGGTGGAGCATGTTGATAGGTCACAGGTTTTTTCTTTTCCTTCCCTCACAAAATTCCACTGTGTTTTGATAGTAAGTGAAACCACATATATTTCAATGTGTTTTCTCGTTTGGTAGTTTTTGCCTAACATATGGGATCTCCAGGTTTAAACCCTGGTGCAAGAAAACCCCAACAAGGTCACATGTCTGGAATAAAGGTTTGCAAGTCTGGGGTATACCGTGGTTCTATTCCACGACTCACAACTAATTGTTCACAAACAATTCCTGAGGAGAGTATTCTCATGGGGTAAGGGATTTATTTCCCATGTTTCAACTCTCTTATCTGTATTGGACAAAAAGTGTTTAAGGGACCAAGCCCCTACCCCATTTGTTAGGCATTTGAATATGCCAACCCGGGGACAACAAGACTTTGTGTTTGTGGTGTATGGATTAACTGTGGCGTCTCAATACATACTGGATCCCCCCTTTGCAAGGGGTCCAACTCCCCTGCCCAGTAGGCATCTCGTTGAGGGGCCCACAAGGACCTCCTCTGCCAAGCTGCTTTCCAGCAAGGTGACCCCTGACTGTGCCGGGGCCTGGGCTTGTTCCTCCACAGGCACCAGACTCGGCACTTGTTGGACTTGATGAGGTTTCTACCGGCCCCTTTCTCCAGCCCAGCCCGGTCCCCACACACCACCCACTGTGGTACCAGACACCCCCACCCCCTGTTTTGTGGGTGCAAGCCGTGCCCAATGCCTGCTTGTCCCCAGTGGGTTCAGGCACTCAGAGTGACACAGCCCCAGCTGCGGGACGGATGGATGAGCCCCAGCACCAGGATAGAAAAAAGACTGAACATTTCAGATGCGGGGCAGCCCAGGGGGTTCCCAGCCCTGCACCCTGCCAGCTGCTCACTGGCAGGGAAACCCATTGCTCTTCTAGGAGCAGCGCTGCCACCACGGGGGCTTGCAGAAGTGGATGCAGTGGGGCCAGCAGTCGCATCTCCACCAAAGCTTTGAGCAGCCCCACAGCCAGGAGCAGCCGTCCTGCAGGCACAGTCCTGCCCAGCACAGTCCTGAGGCCGCCTGCCCACATGCCCTGCCCACGGGCACCCGGTCCTGGGGCCTGGGCTCTGCTGAGGTACTCCTGCCCAGCCCCACATGGATGGTGCTGCCCAGGCCCATGGAGCTGATTCTGTCTGGCGCCAAGGGGCTCCTCTTTGTCACCCCCACCGGGGTCCTTCTGCCCATCTACATAGGGCTGCTTCTGCGTGGCACTGTGTCCTGCCCTTGGTCTTTGTCCCCATCTGCTGTCTTCCCTGAGTCTACATCTGCCCCCAGCAGCTCCACTCAAAGGACCTGGGGCACCCTCTGGGCTGCAGCAGGCCTGGTTAGAGCTGCTCCTCTTTCCTGGCGGGGGGGAGGAGGGCACTGCAGGGGGGTCCCACCACAGGCTTCCTTTCGCAACTTGGCCATCATCATTTGCAAAAACTTTTTGTACTGCTTGGTCACTATGAGGGTGTCCTGGACGATGCAGATGAGCTCCTTAGTGAGGTTCTGTGTAACCACAGCTATGGCTGAGGGGCTGCCGGGGGTGGCTTCACATGGATGGGGCTCTGTGCAGTTTCCCTGCCATCCATGAGGAACTCCTGCTGGGTCCTGGCCAGGGGCGATTCCCAGCTTCCCCACTGGCACCGAGTTGGCCCTGAGGGACTGGGAATGTGCTATGCAGGTTAGTGCCACTGGCTGTGCCATCACAGCAGGCCAGTGGTCTGGGACGCAGTAGAGGGAGCCCAGGGTAGAGGAGCCACTGCACGACAGGGAGGGCAGCAGGGCCTGTGGGGACTGGTGGTCCCTCCGCAGAACATCTGCACTTGCCCTGCAGTGGAGGATGGGGGAGAGAGAGAAGGCTGTTGCCCTGCAGTGCTCATGCACATCTGCAAGCCCGCGTGTGGAGTTCCAATTTTTGCTAGTGAGGACTGGCAGGTTTCTTGGACAGGGAGACTGGGAGGGCAGTCAGACGTTGGGTTGCCTGAGGATCCTGACCTCTTCTTCCTCAGCCAAAGTGCCACGAGTCCCAGAATCACACAATGGTTGTTGTTGGAGGGAACCTCCGGAGATTATCTAGTCCACCCCCCTGTAAAAGCAGGCTGTGCTAGAGCAGATTGCACAAAATTCTGTGCAGGTGGCATTGGAACGTCTCCAGAGGCCTCTCTGGGCAGCTTGTGCCAGTGATGTTAGTTGGAGTGCTGTGTGAGGGTCCCTGCGCTGGTGGGGGGCAGTGCCTGTACCAGCTGCAACATCAAGGCACTGCAAAGGGGCAGGGAGATGATGAGCACAACAACCCATGCCATGCTCCCTCCCCCCACACATCACAATGCCTGTTGCCAGGTCCCTGATGGCTGTGGAGGCCACCTGGCCCTGGGCACCCTCTGCCCCAGGGTGCACTGGAGCTGTCTTTGCCCTGGAGCTGTCTTAGGCTCGCTCTAGTCCACCCAGGATTCCTCCTGAGCCCTTCCTGGCACCCCAGACCCCTCTGCAGGGACTCTAGCACCAAAAGAAAGCCCACTGGACTCGGGGCCTGCCCCCCTAGATTTGGCCGTTCCCCTTGAGTCTCCACAGCACCCCTCCATAGGTGTCTGTAATGCCCCAGAGCCTTGTGTTGCTCTCTAGCCAGATCATGGGAGCCCTCCTGAGGCAGTCAGGGCGACCCAGGCACTCTGTTTGTCCCACAGTCCCTCAAGGAGCCCTGCAGGGTCCCTCTGGCCCCCTTAGCACCTCTGTACTATGCCTAGAAAAATTGCTGAGCGCGTCATGGTGCAGGGACATGGCGGAGCAGTCAAAGCAGCTGCTGTGCTTTCACTGGGTACCTGGAGACCCATGGGACAAAGTTACAATGGACTCTCCTCTAACTTCTCCCCTCCTTTGTTCAGTCTTTAGGCTTCATGGTACAGTGCATATTCATTGTTATACACAGGCTTGGCTTGTGTATGCTGAAGGAGGTCTGAACTAGATGAGGTCCCAGTCAGCCCCTCTCTCCAGCCTGCCCAGGTCCTTTGGGATGGCACCACGATGCCCTGGCCTAAGTGCCGCTCCTCCCGCTTTGGTGTCATTTACCAAAGTGAGGGTGCCCTCTGCCCCATCATGGAGACCATTAATTAAGGAAGGTGTCAAAGAGGTTTGCAGCCAGTACTGACCCCTGGGTGCCACCGCTAGTTCCTGGCCTCACACCAGACTTGGTGCCACCGAGCAGCACCCGCTGGGCCCGGCTGTTCAGTCCTTTTCAGTCCCGCTCGCTGTCGGCTCACCCAGCCCTTTTCCATTTGAGTGACTTGAACTCCATGTTTAAAAGGAAGAGATGTCAAGAGGGGCCCATGCAAGCACACAGCTTTCAAAACCCCATGGCATAAACTTCCCACACTGGGTATTTCCACCAACTCCCCCAAAACCTAGAGAAGTACATGCCCCCTCAGTGACTTGTGCAAGGCCAGCAACTGCTTTTAATTCTGGCTTTGGCTTCTCTGCCGGTGGGTTCCAAATGAGTGTTGTTTTTGCAAGGTGATCCCCAAAGCAGAAGAGGGATTAAAGCTCTTCCTCGATGGACCTGTGGACAGGTGGGCCAGCTGGTGGAGCTGTCCCAGTCTCTGGAAGCTCCCTCTGAGCTCTTGGTGACCACAGGCAGCACTGGGAGGAGGGAGAGGGTGGGCTGCTGGTGCTTTTTGTGCAGCTTGTTCAAAGTTGGAGTCACTTGCAGTGCTTCCTGGATCTTCCTCCTCCTCCTCCTCTCTGATTTTCCACGATACAGATGCTGTGCTCCATGCTTATCCAGGGTTGAAAAGTGCCCGTGTCTCCACCACAGCACCCTGAGTATTTCTCTCAGCTGCATCTGTAGTGCACTGAAACCCTCCTCCTCCTCCTTGCTGAGTGGTGGTACTCTGTGTACTCCACAAACCAGCTGCCCAGATCATAGCCACGCCGTGGGGATCTGCTCCGCTCTCTCTGCCTCAGCAGGCTTTTCTCTCCAGCAGCCCTGGGTGCAAGAGGTGACTCGGAAGAACTGTTGGAAAGCTCTTGAGTTGTGTCAATCCTGGGAGCATGACGATGCCTTGGAGGACTCGTTCTCCTCCTCTTTGATGACTGGTGGTACTCTCTGTGCTCCACTAATTGGCTGCAGAGATCATAGCTGCGCCGTGGGGATCTGATCTCTCTCTGCCTCAGCAGGGTTTGCTCCCGAGTAGCGCTGGGTGCAGAATTTTGGGAGCTGCCGTTAGAGGTCCCTGGAGTTGCGTTATCATTGGGAGCATGGTCATAACTTGGAGGAGTTGTTGTTCTCCGCCTTGCTGAGGGGGGGTACTCTTTGTACTCCACAAACCGGCTGCGGAGACCATAGCCACGCCGTGGAGATCTGCTCCGCTCTCTCTTCCTCACCAGGGTTTGCTCCCGAGCATCCCTGGGTGCAGAATACTGGGAGCTGCCACTGGAGTGCCCTGGAACTGGGTTATCATTGGGAGCGTGGTCACGACTTGGGAGACTTGTTCTCCTCGTCCTCCTTGCTGAGTGGTCATAATCCATGGTGTGCACGAACCAGCTGCGGAGATTGTTTCCCCACTGTGGGGACCTGCTCCGGGTCCTCTCCCTGGCACTGTTCCTCTGGCAGCGGGAAGAAGCGCTGAATCCGTGCTCCTCTTTGTCATCATGTTCTCGTACACTGCGAAGTGCACAGTGTCTTGATTGACACCAGTCTGGGCATGCAGCTTTTTGTCTAGCCAGCAGCCTTCCACAGCCACAGAAGAAGCGATGCAAGCGTGAGCCCATGTAGGAGGCGATGCTGAGCCCGCCTGCCCAGAGGGGCCACAGCCAGCCTGCAGCTGCCTCCCATGGACCTGTTGCAGTTAGCTGGTTGGTGCTGGCTCCTGTGAAGGAGCTGCTGTCCTCTGGAGTGTCCTCCGTGCTCGTCGCCATGTCCTGCCAAGAGAGCTGTGAAAAGGTCCTGTCCTTTCCTCCTGAAAGGACCAGAGCAGTGGGGAACCCCCAGAGCTCTCTGAGGGGACAGCTAAAGACCTTCCAAAGGCCCTCCTGGACGGCTTGCAAAGGCACATAAGTAGGATGGATCTAGGTGGGATGCTTTGAGTGGGAGCAGTGTTGCAGCCGTGAAGAGAGCTGCAGTGTGTGGGGGCATGGAGAGCAATGCCAAGACCCCAGAAAGAAATCCACATTGCATCTGGTGCCCTGACCCACCTCCCCGGGGTTACCTTAGTCCAACGAGGCTGATCCCGTGGTCCCACAGGACCCGTCTGCTGGCTGCTGGTCCCCCACTGATTGAGGAAGGAGCGGGCATATGATCCTCTTGGTGAGGATGAAATCTGCTGACTGATTTGCAAATCAGAGCATCTGCAGGAGAAAAAGAACAAACAAGGATCAATGTTTGTTTAGAGCTGCTTTTGCAGCCCCCTCTGGGGTTCACTCATTTACTTGGAGTGGTTTCTATGACAGAGAGAAGACATGTCAAGACAAGAATATGGGAAATTCAGTTGGGGTCTTCCCACTAGGTCTGCCCCTGTCACAGCAAGACCTCGCCTTCATACCCCCTACAGCCTCCATTTCATAGAATCATAGCATCACAGGATGGTTTGGCTTGGAAGGGACCTTAACGGTCATCTAGTTCCAATCAACTGACATGGGCAGGGGCACCTTCCAACAGACCAGGTTGCTCAAAGCCCTGTCCAGCCTGGCCTTGAACACTTCCAGGGACGGGGCATCCACAGCTTCTCTGGGCAACCTCTGCCAGTGTCTCTCCACGTTCACCGTAAACAAGTTCTTCCTAAGATAGACTCTAAATCTACCCTCTTGAAGTTTAAAACTGCTGCCCCTCACCCAATCACTACACATCCTGATCAGGAGTCCCCCAAATCTTCCCTGTAGGCCGCTTTAGGGACTCTTCTCTGTATCAAACAGCTACAGAGAGCAGACAAGTAGCAGTTTACATCGGGGCAGCAGCCTAAAGCCCAGCAAGGGAAGGGAAGTACTGACGGGGGGCAGTTCACGTTGGACAGCACTGAATGATGCGGGTAGTAACTGTCTGCAGGGACAGAAAGACTCGGGAGGATCGGAAGGAAAATAGCCAAACTGGGAAAGGGAAATGCATTCTCGGCACATTTTGGTAGTGGCTATTACCTGACATAGAAAAGTAAATAGGCTTGCTGCGCAAGAACTGTGTTTATGTCGCAACGATCCACCAACGTATCGTCCATCTGGTACCACAGTCCATCGCTGGCCTGTAAATAAAGGCAATGATATCAGGAGATATCATTCTCCAGAAAAACACAGGCAGCAAACTACAGAAGCAAGAGTCCACCAGTGCAAATCCAATGCAGCCAGTAAGGAGACGTTCTCCCCCAGAACCTTGGCTGCCAGAAAAGTTTCCCTTCCCCAGCACACATTCTTCCCCGCGACAAAGGAAGTGGCTCTTTACCTTTGTGTAGCAGAAATAGTGTCCTGCCTGAGAGCTGCCACCGCTGTGCACCAGGACAGCGTATAAGGCGTAGAGGAGCGGTTCTGCAGCTCCCTGAGACAAGTATGGCCGGAGATCCAAGTACTGGGGATACTGCACAAACTGCGGAGAGACCAAGAGAGCTCAGGAAGGATACTGCCATACCACGTGAAAAAGCCTGCCAAGACCAGGGCCCAGCCATGTTAAAATACATCTCTGGGGCTCATCAACACTTCTTGTCCCTGAAGCAGCAGGTGATGCCTTGGGTGGCAGGAAACTGTTCTCGGCCAGACCAGCTCTGTCGCAGCAGAGCATGTGCTTGCCTTGCCACAGGAGCTCTCCTCTCCCCAGAAGGGAACACCAAAAGCTCCACCTGAACAGCTTGTGACAGAGCATCCTGCTTTGGGAAATCTCCTGCTCCAGGACGAGAAAGAGAGTTGCCCTCCAATTGCGTACACACCTTGCCGATCTTCTTGCCATAGAAATCAAAGCGTTTCAGGCACAGCGTGAGCACCCTGGGCGCGCGATCGATTGTAAACCTCTTGAGGGCAGTAACCATCTCGTCACACCTTGAAAGCAAGCAGAGAGCCAAGCACTGAAATGAACCCTAGCTTGCCCCACTGTGGCCGGACAACCGTAGCCATCTCACACGTCCTCACGCCATTTCAAGACTCTTCAGAACCATTAGGCCATAAGAAAGAAAAGCTGTGCCTCCTGATTGTACATCGAACCTCCTGAGGCTCGATGACAGGCAGCATCTCCACACAGGCACAAGTCTTAATCTGGTGTTAGACATCCTCTTACCTGCTACATTGAAAGCTGTTTTCACCAGCCAGCCGCTCAGGTTTGACAAAGTCCTCCAGAGATGCAGTGACAGATGAGGCTGCCTGGAGGGGTGAGAAAGGAGAGCTCTGAGCTGGGAGAAATGCCCTTGCTCAAGCACTCAGGAGGAGTTGCCCACAAGACCCAGGTGGATGACGCTGAGGAGACCCACCGTGACCCTGCAAAGGGTGGCCAGAGGGAGGAGGAAAGAGGTTATGATGCCAACCATTTCCCTCCCTTCCCAGAGATTCCCGGCTGACACTATCAAGAGCTACCTCGCTGTGCCACCGCTCATTTCAGCTGCCGATAGTGTGCAGCATCATCAGGAATGAAAACAACACGAGCTGTCAGCCTAGGAGCCAGGTGGGTGTTGGGGGAGGGCAAAGAGAAGGTGGCTGAGAGTCCCTCAGTGCAGAGAGAATAATGCGTGCTTGTCCAGCACCTACAGGGAGACCGCTGCCATGGCCTTTGCAGGACACCTCCCATACCACTTCCCACCTCCCACCAAGCTCTCCTGTGTTCACAGTGCACTTTTCAAGGCCAGCTGCACACATTCTGGGAAGCCACAAGGAGCTTGGGATGTCTTGAAGCACAGTGAGAAACCCTCTTACTTCGATATCCAAAGGCACATCCAGGAAGGCCTCGCAGGAATCGGAAACTGCTTTGCAGCTGCAGCACATGACTGGAAGGCAAACGGAAATGCTCATCAACAGGCAAAGTCAATTGACTGTGCCCGTTTATGCTCTTCATCCCTACTCCAGCCAGCCCCACGCTCAGCTGTTTCTCACAGGCACACAGCAGGGCACAGGCAAGTGTAAGGAGAGCAACAGTTGTGGAAACATACCTCTGGACCTCAGGAAGCCCCCAAATGTTTGATGGACAATGGTAGTATATTGAGAAGAGATGTCCCAGCTGGAAGGAAATGGTAAGGCAGAGAGTTATCTCCTCCAAGAGTTTTCCTGTGCCTGAAAGCCCTGGGCATAGCCTTTCCTTGATGGGGTACGTCAAGGAGGCCAAAACGCTGGGCAACTTTGAAAGGTCATTTGTTTGTGCTTACGCGCTGCTTCCAGCCAGACAAGCTCTCTGCATGGCAGTGACAGTACAGCATAAGAAGTCGTGGGCGTCTTCCTGCATGCCAAGCATGAAATGTCCTCCAATTCCTAATCAAGAGGAAGGTAGTACTTCAGTCCTCTACCAACAGAGGAAAGCACATCAAAGTAGCTGAGGTGACCTACGTGGGAGGGCATTGATGACGTCCCTGGGCTGGATGGCACAGGCTGAGGTGGACAAGGCATCGTTAACGTGCGCTTCCATGATGCACATCATGCAGAAGCCTTGCTGGCGACCTGAAGAGGGAGGGAGGGAGGGAAGCAAGCCAGTCAGGTTAGGCAAAGAGCCATTGAATGGGAAACCTCATGGAGATCTTGGAGTTGTCCTAGACAGTGTCCTAGTCCTCCCCAGGTGCCAACGGCCCAGTATGCCCAGGACATCTCAGTACACAGAAAACATTCTTGAGAGGGATGCTTCACTGACAGAAGTTTTCTGTGCAACCAGCAGATAGAGTTTAACCTGCAGGAATCGGGAACAACACCCGGGACTAGAAAGAGGCGTCTGTGAGAGTGAACACACCTTGATAGGACAAGCGGCTTCTAGGCTTGAGTGTTCCAAGAACACCAGCTTGGGGGCAGCTGACAAAGAAGGGCTGCTTTTCTCCTACATCCTGTTACAGGTTCTGGGGATGCTTGGGAAGTGCCCAGGAGACTGACAAGGAGATCTTCCTAAAAGTACTCACAGGAGTCGCTGTGCTCATGAGAGAGCAGGTAGTTGGCAAGAGGGGGTGTGTACGTCAGGCACTGCAGCACGGAGTTGAGGAAGCACGTATTGTCCACGTTGTAGAGGCCTGCTCCAGCTTTCTGCCTTTGCTGCCAGTCCATGCAAATCTTCTCCGGGGGAAAGAGGATCCTTTGTGGTGGAGCCATTCCCTCGGCAACGACTGCAGGGAAATGATGGTTTTGTTGCACAGAAGCGTATCTGAAAAGCCAAGTTCTCTGCAGGAGCACCCAGGAAAAACAGCTCCAACCTCCAAGCCAGAACAGGGGAAACCCAGCGCTGCCTGTGATATCTACTGCTTGGAAAAGGTTTGGGAAAAGCCTGTTCACCTCCTTCTTTTGCTGGAAATCCAATAAACCCACACTCTGATTTCTGGGCTCGGGATACCCGCCTTTCCATCTAGAGTCTTGGAGGATCAGGTCAAGCCTTCCCTTTTTCTGACTGTCACTTGACGAAAACAAGCAGGCACCAAGCCCAGAAGGGAACCCTACTGATGTCAATTTGTTCTACGAGCAATGTCATCTTCCAAATGCTTGTGTAGAATGGCAGAGGAAGGACAAAATGACCAATTGCTGCGTCCAATCAAAAAACCCTGGGTAGGCCTGGCTGCTCTTAGGAAACACCCCAGAATTCCCTCGAGGTTGTCCCCACATCAGCATTCCAGGATGGAGCAGCAGCTGTGCCCATTGCATTTGGGGGCTCACAAAGCCCAAGGCTGCTGGTGAAGCTGTTACTCACAGGAGTTGTTTCCCATTGTGGCCGTGGCTCCTCTCAGGAGCAGAGCAGGAAGCTTTGGCTGGCAAAGAATGTCCAGATGCGACCCAGAAAGAGAAGATCAGCACCAATACCGTCACCTGGTTGCAATGAAGAAAGTGGAGCTCAAGAAAATCATTCAAGCACCAAAACCCCCAGAGGCCAGCAGTCACCATCAAACGTGTTCCAGTGGTCATTTTAACTGCCTGTAGCGACTGTTGGCAGCAGAGCCCTCTGGCTCTCCAGCCCACATTTGCCCACCCTGTCCTGCAGGAGTGGCGGCCTTTTGGCCGCTCCTTTAACGGTTGCCTTTGCTGGGCTGTGTTTCTGGTCTCCCTTCCTGACCCATCAGTCAAGGTGAGCTTCGGGTCAGGCTACGCTGAGCTCAATGCCTCGGCCTGCCCCCTCCCTACTTTCCTAGCCTTGGCAACGGCAAAAAAATAGGAATTACCAAACAGGAACTCTACCCATAGCGCCTGTCTGGCCAGCCTAGAAGGGTGGAAGAGCTCAGCATACAGCTTGGGAGGTAGAGAGCAGCCTCCACTTTTATCCCCAACCTACCTCTTCTAGGACCTGTCCCACAAGCAAAGTTACCTTTGGAAGAGGGTGGAAGCTGAGGAGCAGTCAGCAGGAAAGGAGAAATGTTTAGAAAGAGGTAGCCACGCAAGTAGCTCAAGAAGGAGCCGAGTTATCCTGACGGGCAGCTCAGCCCAACTGGCTCAGGATGTCCAGCCCTGGCCAGGTGAGGTCACAAGTTCCGGGTGGGTGCCGCATCACTGCCCCTTTGTGACACAGGGCTGCACGGCAACACACTGTGGCCACGCAGCTGCCCCAGCCTGGGCACCTCCCCTGCAGCCAGCAGCCGGTGCCGCTGGGCTTCCCCACGTGCTGCTGGCGAAGGGCTGTTCGGCCGCCAGCACAGTTCCCACCTCTTCCCCGCTGCGCACAGCCAGAGGAGTCAATGCCTGCCCCAGGCTGGAAGCTGCCCGTGCACAGCTGTGGCTGGCACCGTCGCGTTGCGCAGGGTTTCTTTGCCATTCATCCTAGCTACAGGACTGTGTGCATGAGACTCGTGGAGCAAAGCACCTGCCCATGACTTGCATCTGCCCCCAGGACTCAGCCTGTGCTTGGGACATCCACTTTGGCCACGGCCTTGCTTGGGTGTCTTTTTGTCATCGTGTGCCCCTGGGGATGGCTGGTGTTTCCCCTCCTGGCCTGGGTAGGCTGCTTTTGCCCCTTGTCCACACCAGGTACCTGGGTTGACTCCTGCCCTGCTCAGGGGGCTCTTTATGCCCCTGCCCTCATTGGGGTGGCGAGCTTTGCTCCTGCCCCTCAGGGGGCATTGACTTCTGTCCCTGTCCTGCTCAGGGCATCTTGCCCTGCCCCTCCCCTGCTGGGGGCAGCCGTTTTTGTCCTGCCATAGCAGGACACCAGGACTCCAGTGCTGTTTTCCTGGCACCAACTACCAGCGCAGGCTGGATCTCAGTGTCACACCACAACCTCGCTGCTCAGGACAAAGTCAGCTCCGCTCCAAGTCTCCTGCAGCGCTGTTCCTCCAGCTGGCATCTGACAGGCGTAGGTGCAAATTTCCCTCCCTGCTGAGCTGGCTGCAGGGCCAGGCCGCAGGAGCTGGCAGCACCCAATGCCACCCAGGGAAGTGAAGGATCCCGGCAGCTGGATGTCAAGTAGGCTGTGCCTCTTCCTCCCGTTCCTCACTCACACACTTCAGCTACAGCTCTTGTGCTTGGGCACATGGCAAACTGTTATGCTTCACAAGATGCCGCAGTCAGCGGGATGGGTTGTGTGAACGTGGCTGAAAAGTTCCTGTGCCCCGACAGGCTCCCTTCACAAAGGCATCTTGTCCATGAGATGACCTGGTCAGAGTGGTTTTCCGTATTTGGCTTTTTAGTAGCATTGCACTAAACAAAACACCGTAACCAGTAGTTACCTGGAGGAGAAAAATAAAAAAGGGGGAGGGAGGGGCAGCGGAGAAAGGGAAACATAATAAAAAAGGGAAGACTGAAATAAAACAGACAACAAAAACTTGACTGCTCTTCTTAGTAAAGCCAACATGGAACATGACCAGAACCACCTGCCAGGCGTTCCAGGTCCTAGGAAGCTCTGTCAGACCTGTGCAGAACACCTCTTCCCTCATCAGACACTCCTGGTATTGCAAAGACCAACTTGCAAAGCTCTCTTCAGACTTGAAGGTATCTGCTGCCCTGAGGGCCTTTGGTGGAGGAGAAGGAGATCTCCAGGCACACCATGGAGCTGCTGACAGGCCCACTGTGAAACTGCTTGGCGTGTTCCCCAACTGTATTATCCAGGGGCTAGTAAGGCTTGTTGGAGGTAAAACCCAGCAGCCTGAGAATGCAGGCACACGAGTGGAGACCCCGGTGTGATGTGCCTTGTGTGCCTGGGCTGCTCTGCATCTGCTGGGTAGAGGGAGGACAGAGCTCACTGCACTGCAGCAGTGGTATCGGTGGCTGGCACAAAGGCACCCAATGTGTCTGCAGGGCTGCCTGGGGTTCCCTCTGCGCTGCCCTGCTGAGGCTCCACCTGGAGTGCTGTGTCCAGTGCTGGGCTCCCCAGTGCAGGAGAGACAGGGAGCTGTTGGAGAGGGTCCAGAGAAGTGCGACGGGGATGAGGGGTCTGGAGCATCCCCCTTCTTATGAGGACAGGTGGAAAGAGCTAGGTGTGTTCAGCCTGGAGAAGACAAGGCTGAGGGTGTCTTACCAATGCTTACAAATCCCTTAAGGGTGAATGTCAGGAGGATGGGGCCAGGCTCTTTGCAAGCTCTCCTGCTCGCACACCTACTACAGGGAAGTTGGACTTATTGTGGTTAGTGCCTTAGGAAGATTTGGTTGTTTTATTTTCATTGTGCTGTCCTATGTGCAGTCTTCAAGGCTGTGCTGAGGGTCCTGTCTGAGCAGGGATGGCACAAAGCCTTTTCCACGTGACTCCCTCACCTGGCCGTGGTCTCCATCTTTCTCAGCACTGTCATGTTTGCCTAACTGAAGCCCCCCTGTATGTTGTCCCCATCCCTAGATCTGGTGGTGTTAGTGCAGTACTCAGTGGTGCCTCCAGCAGTGAACCCCACCATCTACAGCATGAGGAACCAGGAGCTCACAGGTGCAGTGAAGAAGCTGATGCAGTCAGGTGTCTCTCAGGAGAAATGAGCTGCTTTGTGTCTCTTCACAAGGGACTCCCTGTTCATCTTTGGATCATCCTGTACATTTATGACTGTATCTGTTACAATCCTGTTTTCCCTGCAATATCTGCACCCATTGCACTTCTTCAAAAGCAGGAACCCAGCCTGTGTGACCCAGAGGACTTTTTGTGCATGGGAGGGTGGTACAGCTGGCCTCCAGTGTTGCATCTCTGTAATAAAGGTGGTTTTTCTCAGTGCCCATGTCTGGAGGTTGGGCTCTTCTTCCAAAGCTGAGCTCAGGAACAGGCTGAAAGAATTGCCCCCAGGAGCGTGCTGCTGGGCTTGGGTTCCCCATGGCTCAGGGGAGGAGGGCATGGCTCAATGCGTTAAGGAATGGGCCTGTGTTGAGCCTTCCCGTGTGGGTGCCCAGTGCCCATGGGAATGGTGGGTGACCAAGAGGGATGTGCCTGGGACCATCTCCCTGGGCTTTCAGGCACCGCTGCCCTGCACAGCAGCACCGCCTGCTCAGGGCCATGCCTGAGACCACATCCCTGGGCAAGAGCAGGTGTCTCTGTGTATGCCCCAGCTGGGGCAGGCTGCTGTGTCCCTGGTGCAGCAGGAGGTGCCTGGGGAGCCCCCAGGCCAGCAGTCTGGTGCTGGGGACAGGGACTGGCCCAGAGGGGCTGCCGGGAGTGGGCAATCAGGGTCTGTGTGAGAGAAGAGCAGCAGACAGAGGGGGACACTGGCCTCTGTCCCTTCATGCCATGGCTGGTGTCAGCCCTGGGGCTGACTGGCAAGATGAGACACCTCTCTTCTCACCAGTATCTGCTGTGCCTTTCAGAGAGGCTGGGTCTTTGGGATGAGTGCCCAGAGCTCTGCAGCCCCCTTTGGGTGGGCAATTGCATGGGGCCAGCCCAGCGTGGGCTGCTGTGTCTGCCTGGGCTGGGGAGAGAACAGGGGAGGTGGGCAGAGCTGTGGGGGGGCTGGGCTGGGAAGGGCCTGGGAGAGGGAAACACCAGTGTAGAGCTCATCTGTGTGAGTGTGCAGGGTGTGGGCACAGGGCAGGGTGGTCCTGGTGCAGACCCAGGGGCCATGGTGAATGAAGCAAGGCACCAAAGGAGCAGGACTGAAGAGCCTAGTCTGTGCCATGTACCTTGGACACCTTGGGGAAGATGCTGAAGGAAGGAAGGCACCAAAGGAGAGGGCCTGCACTGTTTCATTCTCCTTGGAGACCCCAGGGAGGATTCAGCAGGGAAATTTTCCCCAAGAAGTCCCAATCACCGCTCATTTCCCTGTGTGGTCCCAGCCCCAGCAAGGGACCTTTGCTGCATTGTCACCTCTGTCCTTCTTGGTGGCTTAGTGAGACCAAACTCCTTTGCCATTTTCAATATAAAGTGATTCATTTTCCTACTGACCCTTCTTACACACAAGTGTCCCATAGCTCTTGCCACAGTTGGTCACTCAGCCAAGGCCATGGTCAGAGACCTCCAGCCAGATCATGTGCTCATGGCCTTGTTTTGACAAATATTGAAACAGGCCAAGGATTGCCATCCAGCAGCAGCCCTGGGCCCAGCGCTCTGGCCTTTCACTCTAAACGATTCCTCAAATAAAACCCCAACTCTCTCAGCCTCTCCTTGTCCATAATGTGCTCCAGGTCCCACCCATCCTTCTCACCTCTTCAGGACCTGCTCCAATCTGTCGGGGTCTTTCTGGTGCTGGGGAGCCACATTCTGGGTGCAGCAGTCCTGATGTGGTCCTGTGGTGGGTTAACCTTGGCCCGAAGCCTGCCAGCGCCCCAGCTGCTCATTCACTTCCCTGACTCAACAGGACAAGGGTGAAAATGAACCAGCAATGTTCATGGGTCAAGATAAAGACAGAGAGATTACTTACCTATCCCTGTAATGACCAATTAGATGTTGTCTTGCCAAAGGTCAATTTCATTTATTGCCAATTCAAACAGATTTTGATTATGAGAAACAATGTCCAAAGTATTATATGACCATTCCCCTCATAGGTCCTTCCAGGGCCAAATTACTCCATTGCTCCCAACCACCTAATCACCCACAGCCTGAGAGGTGCCGGAGGGATACTGAAGAGTGGGCTGATAGCACAGAACGCCTCTGCTGCTCCTTTCTGCTCACAATTCTGCCCTGCTGCAGTGTGGGTCCTCTCCATGAACCCGACTATCTTTGCAGCGTTCGTTTCATTCTGTCTTACTTGTGTTCTTGATACTCACAGAATGGCAGAGAAGGGTTGACATTGGAAGAGACCTCTGGAGATCATCCAGTGAAACTCCCCAGCTGAGGCACAGCCAGCTCAAGCAGGTTCTACAAGGCCTTAGCTTGGTAGGTTTGGAAAATCATCAGGCGTGGACACTGTACAACCTCTCTTGGCGACTCTTCCGGTGGCTGATCATCCTCAGAGTCAAAAAGTGTTACCTTGGTTCAGATGGAATGCTGTATACATTAATAAGACTCTCAGAGCTTTTACTTCTACAGAGCGAACAGGTGTAGAACTCTCACCCTTTCTTCCTGGGAAAGTTGCTCCAGTGCCTCCCACCCACTTTGTGGCCCTCTGAAGAACTTGCTTTAGCAGATCAAAAACTTTCTTGCCCTGGGAATAACAGCCCTGGACGCAGCACTGCAGATGTGGCCTCAGCAGTGCTGAGAGGAGGGAAGGGTCACCTTCCTCCGTCAGCCAGCGATGCTTTTCCTAATGCAGCCACCACAGCTTTGGGCCTTTGCCATGAAGGTGCATCAATCATTCATTATCACCTGCTTGTCCTCTGGCACCCAAAGGTCCTTCTCTGCAGAGCTGCTCTCTAGCTGCCCTGCCACCAGCAGGATAGCCACAGGAGGGCTGGATCACAGCCTGGCCTCCCCCAGGGACTTGCTCAGCAGCAGCAGCTTGTCCTTCTTGGAGATGAGCTTCACCTCTGGCAAAGGCAGCACGGTGCTACTAAGACACCTGGGAGAGCAAAGCCCTCTCCTGCCAGGGCTGCACAGCCCAGGCCTGTTGCCCTCTGGCCTTGGCCACTGCAGCCTTTGCTCTCATGCTGGGAACCTCGTTCATCCTTCTGCTGCCCCCTGCCATCCCCTCCAGCATCCTCTGCTGGGCAGCAAACCCTTCCTACACAAGGGCTCCCATCCCTGGGTACCGGTGTCCGTGTGACAAGCCTGCCCTTGGCCCTGGTGCCACACCTGAGGTGCTGCAGCCCACATGGGCCCCAGAGCCCACCACCTGGGGCGTGGGCAGCCGGAGCCCCCTGTGCCACCACAGAGCTGTGACATCAGTGCCATAAGTCCTAGAGGAGGGGCAGGACAGCTCCCATGGCTTTGGTGGTGGATGGAGACACAAGGCCTGTAGGGGCGACCTACGGGAAAGATGAGGAGTGGCGGATGCTCTGTGTGATGTCAGGGCAGCTCAGATACATGGAGCTCTTGTACTGGACAGGCAATTGAGGTTGGGTGAGAGCTTGTGTGTGGATCAAAGGAGAGACAGAAAGAATGACAGTGTGGTAGGAATTAGTTGTGGTTTGACCCTGGCCATAGCCTAAACACCCAGAATCAGTTGCTCACTGACCACATACATGTCCAGCATGACTGGGGAGAGGATCAGAGGAAAACTCACAGGTCAGGACAAAGTTCAATAGGAGAAGCAAAAGCTTTGTGTGAAGAACATGCACTCCATGCTAGCCCAAGCCAGGACAGAGTTACAGGTCATACGGTCAGGGTGAAGAATGAACAATGTCTTCTTCACATGACCTGAGGCAATCTGTGGATGACAGGGTCTGGCTTTTCTGGAGGAATCAGTCTCCTTGGTATTCACTGCACAGGTAAGCAAGGATGCCAACAGTCCAGGGCCTTGTGGACAAGTTCCCCATGTTCAAACAGCCCATCCAGTCTGATGCCTGCCTGGACCTGGCCCTCCAAAAAGGAAGAGCTGCTCAAGGATGTGAAGACCAGTGCCAGTGTTGGTTGTAGTGAGTGTGAAGTTGTGGTGACCCTGATCCCCAATTAGGTGGAGAAGGAGGTCAGCAAAGCACAGCTCTGGGACAGGAGGGAATGAGAACCTGGCCTTTTGAGGGCCCTGGCAGGTGGGATCCCATGGGGCCAGGGACCAGAAAGCATCCCTATGCCTTCCTGGCCTAACCAGCTTCATCTTGGGCCTCCACCTAAAGCTTTCTCCATGGTTCCAGAAGGCCATTGAAGCCAGGCAGTAGTTTCAACTCCAACGTGATCCATGATGTAGATCTGCAGGTCTCCAGGCAACATCTTAGACACAGCACTGCCTGTCCATAGACCTTGTTCTTTTGGCCTTGAAGGCTCATTTTCCCAGTTGATTCTTGATGGGGTGTCCAATGAAATGACACTATGACCCTTTAAATCCTAGGGCCTCTCTGCTTCCTTACTTCTCATCCCTTCATCAGTTGTTAGGAGGAGGAGAAGGAAAAGCAGGTTCTGGCTGTCAAGGACTAAAATGGAGAAGCAAAACTGTTACCTTCAGCTCCTTTCATATAGGCCTTAAATCTTTCACAGGAACCAGAAAGCACTGAGATTCCTCCACCTCCCCACCTTTTAGCAAAGAAGTTCATACTATCCAAGCAGAGCATTTGTTTCCATTCTGTTTACAGCTTCAAGCACCCCGTGATGTGGAGGTTGGTCATTGCATTATCTCCTGCCAAGAACATCCTTATTTCCACATCTGACGATTGCCTATCACATTCCTGCCAGGCACCACAGCTCCAAGACCAGCTTCATCCTCCTGACCACCTCCCCGTTGGGACTGGCAGGTCACTAGGAGGCTCCCAAGGCCTTCCCTTGTGCAGGCAGAACAAGGGCCTTGCCCTCAGTTTCCCCTCCCAGGAAAGTGTTCCAGCCCCTGAGCATCTCAGTGACTCTTCACTGAACTCACTCCCAGTCATACACATCTTCCTTGCTGTTATGGGTCCTGTCTGGAGGCACTGAGACACTTCTTGCCTCAGTCCCTCCCCAGTCAAGGCCCAAAAATGAACACAGCAGTCTACACATGGTGTAATGGGTGATGAGCATGGGGACACCATCTCTTCCCACAGTCTCTTGGCAAGGCACCTACCTCTTCATACGCTCCAGGACACTGCCGGCTGCCTCTGCTACCAGGTCACGGGGTGTGATTGTGTTTTGCCTTCTGTCCCCCAGCACCACCAGGGCCTTTTCTGCACAGACACTGCCCAGCCAGGCAGGTCCCAGGCCCTGCAGCTGCAGGGTGTTAGTCCATCCGAGGGAGGTGCAGGCTCTGCCCTTGGTCCGTCCTGCATCTGTGCAGCTCCTGACAGGGCAGCCATCCCACCTGCCAGGTTTTCTCTCAATGGCATCCCTAGGGCACAGGAACGGTCCTCTGAGTTCAGGGCCATCACCAGACATTGTGGCAGTTGCCTCCACTGGGTCATATGTATAGCTCCTAAACTGTACCACGCACAGGTCAGTCCCCTGTGCTGGCAACAATGCCCCAGTATGTCCCAGTGGCCTCCAGGTGGGGTGTGAGCCCCTCACCACTGCTCTCTCAGCCTGACCATCCAGCTGGTGTTTTACCCATCTCTTTCCGTACGCACCCAGAGTGTCATGGCCTCACTGGGGCAGAGCACTGAGGGAGACCATGGCCAGAGTTTTGCTGAAGCTGAGGGAAATGACATCCACTTTGTAGCTCCTCACGCACAACTGCAGGCTGTCAGGTTGGCGAGGTGTTTTTTACCTGTGGTGACACAAGTCGAGGTGGACTTAAACACTACGTCTGCGTGGCTGGGTTCAGACAAAATGGCCTTTATTGTTTATACAAACTATTTATATATCTTAGACAGTGCAGGTGTTAGACCCTGATAGGATTTTGTGTCCTTCTTCTTGCTTGCTCTTTGCTGTTGCTGCAGGTGCCCGTATGCTGTGGTTCTAAGTTCCGATTCTTCACATCCTGTTTACATACCTGACAATTTGTGGCTGTCTTAAAGGTACACAACTAAGTCTTTGAAGTCAACTAACTTGTCTGCAGACCCACTGCAGACCCCAACATTTACCCTTGGGAAATCCACCTGGACAGTTACCCTCTCAGGTGACAGAAGTGGGGAGTGAGTTTTTTTATTTATGACACTTGATCATGCTTCACATTGCTTGCATATACGAAATATCCATCTGCATCTGTGTGCACCCAGAGCTCTAAGGCAAACAGGTGGCAGACGATGTAAAGGAGCTGTAGCACCCACCTGCAGAATGGAGGGAAGAAGTCTGATGTAAGGAGAAGGAATGTAAGTCCCCGGGGACAA
>NW_023618213.1:0-22232 GCF_015220075.1 Falco rusticolus | reverse complement strand
CCCCCCCTCACTTCCTACCAGCCCCCTCCCCTCTCCCACTAGCCCCCTCCCCTCGCCCACTAGCCCCTTCCCCACCCCCCACCCACCCCCCATCCCCCATTCTCCCCTCACTTCTCCCCCCCTTTCCCCCCTCCCCCCCCAGCCATCTGCTGGAACCGAGCCCCCAAGGACTACCGGGACTTCTACTACCCGGTGGCCGTGGCCGGGACCATCTCCTGCATCACCGAGTGCACCCCCAACACGGCCACCACCAGGGACTGCCACTACGGCCAGTGCCACATCACCCGCCAAGGCCCCCAGTGCTCGTGAGTGCCATCAGGGGGGTCCCACCACCACCGCAGGGGTCCCACCACCACCACGGGGGTCCCACCACCACCTCGAAGGTCCCACCACCATGAGGGTCCCACCACCACGGGGTTCCCACCACCATCTCGAGTGTTCCCCCACCACCATGAGGGTCCCATCGCCACAAGGGTCCCACCACCATGGGGTTCCCACCACCATCTCGAGAGTCCCACCACCACCTTGAAGGTCCCACCACCATGAGGGTCCCATCGCCACAAGGGTCCTACCACCACAGGGTTCCCACCTCCATCTCGAGGGTCCCACCACCACCATGAGGGTCCCACCACCAGAGGGGTCCCATCGCCACAAGGATCCTACCACCATGAGGGTCCCACCACAGTGGTCCCACCACCACAGGGGTCCCACCACCACAGGGGTCCCACCACCACAGGGGTCCTACCACAAGGGTCCCACCACCACAGGGGTCCCACCACCACAGGGGTCCCACCACCACAGGGGTCCTACCACAAGGGTCCCACCACCACAGGGGTCCCACCACCACAAGGGTCCCACCACCACAAGGGTCCCACCACCACAGGGGTCCCACCACCACAGGGGTCCTACCACAAGGGTCCCACCACCACAGGGGTCCCACCACCACAGGGGTCCCACCACCACAGGGGTCCTACCACAAGGGTCCCACCACCACAGGGGTCCCACCACCACAAGGGTCCCACCACCACAAGGGTCCCACCACCACAGGGGTCCCACCACCACAGGGGTCCCACCACCACGAGGTGCCACCACCACAAGCGTTGCTGGTGGAAGGGTCTCCAGAAGGTTCCTGTTGGAGTTTTCTTTTGGGGGGGGGGGGGGGAGGGGCAGGTGGGCCTGATCCTGGCTCCTCCCACAGGTGCCAGGACGAGGCCCTGTACTGGTACACGAGTCCCAACTGCGCCGGCCGCATCAGCAAGGTGGCTACTGGGTTGGGGCTGGTGGCCACCATCCTGCTCCTCATCTGCGTCGTCCTCCTCGTGCTCCTGGTCAAGAAACGCCGCAAGTACGTGATCAGGTGAGGAACCGGGGCGGGGGGGGAAGGGGCCGGGGGGAACCCCCCTTTTTGGGGGTCTCTTCCCATCCCCCACCCTCTGAGACCCCCTTTTCAGTGTCCACCCAGTGACTCCCAGTACCGTACTGGTGGCCACTGGTACGAGGATGCCAGCGGCTCCACGTGGTACTCGGCCGTGGGGGGAGGGGGAGAACCTTCTTTTTGGGGTTCTCTGCCCATCCCCCACCCCTGAGACCCCCTTTTTTGGGGTCTCTGCCCATCCCCCACCCGCTGAGACCCCCTTTTTTATGTTCACCCAGTGACTCCCAGTGTCGTACTGGTGGCCACTGGTACAAGGACACCAGTAGCTCCACACAGTGGTCGGCCATGGGGGGAGGGGGGGAGAAAGGGAACCCCCTTTTTGGGGGTCTCTGCCCATCCCCCACCCCCTGAGACCCCCTTTTTGGTGTCCACCCAGTGACTCCCAGTACCGTACTGGTGGCCACTGGTACGAGGACGCCGGTGGCTCCACGTGGCGCTCGGCCGACGGGTTCCTCTACCGCAACATGGGCGCCAAAGACCCTCCAGGTGACCCCTCCCCCCACCCCCCCACCCCCCAGATTTGGGGCCGAGAGAGGCAGAGGCTGGGGGGGAGGCCCCCGCCCCTCCCCCACCCCAGGGCAGCCCACCCATCCCCCACCCCCACCTACAGGTGATGGGACCCTCCGGGACTTCATGCCAGCACTGGAACTGGTGGACACCACGAGGCCGGTGGGTCCTGCCCCTCCCCCACTTCCCCCACCTCCCACCCCCCTCACCCCCGAGGGAGACCCCTCCCCCACCTCTCACCCCCAAGGGAGATCCCTCCCCCACCTCTCCCACCTCTTGCCCCCTCCCCACACCTCACCCCCAAGGGAGACCCCTCCCCCACCTCTCACGCCCTCCCCCACCTCTCACCTCTAAGTCAGACCCCTCCCCCACCTCTTGCTCCCAAGGCAGACCCGACCCGTCCCTCAAAGGGAGACCCCTCCCCCCCCCAAGGCAGACAGACCCCTCCCCCCCAAAGCAGACCCCTCCCCCACCTCTCACCCCCTCCCTTCTCCCACCCGCAGATGAAGATCTCCAGGCCAAAACTCATGACCCAGCTATGAGCCTTCGCGGGGCGAGGGGGGGGGTGAGGGGAGAGGACCCCCCAGCTGGGGTGAAGACCCCCCCCAACACCTCTTCTCCCTCAAAGACCCACCCCCCCCCCCAACGTGGACCCCCCCCAGCACGCTGGCAGTGCCAAAACCCGGGCCAACCCCTCCCCCCCCCCCTATTTATTATTTATTTGGGTGATGAAGCTGCCAAGACCCCACCCCCACCTCTGGGGGTCCCCAGAGGGATGAAGCCCCCTCCCCCACCACAGGGGAGAAATGCTGGAGGGGGGAGGGGGCGCAGGACTCCTAAGGGGGTGCAGGCCACGGGGAAGCCCCCTCCCCCATTTCACGCCAATAAATTTATTCTTCTTATTATTCTTGTTGGTCTTCATGCCCCTGGCTTTCCTTACTGGGAGGCTTACTGGGAATACTGGGAGGGGGGGTGACCACAGGATTCCAGGCCTATTGGGGGTGTGTGTGTGTGGCACTGGGACACCCACCCCCCGGTGGCTGAGCAGCCCCATGTGGGGTTGGGGGTGGGGGGGGGCAGCATCTTGGGGGGAGGGTGGGCATCTCGGGGGGGAGGGGGCCCAGCATCTCAGGGGGAGGGGGAGCATCTTGGGGGGGGCCACCGTCTTGGGGGGAGGGGGGGCATCTCGGGGGGGAGGGGGGCAGCACCTTGGGGGGGGGGGGAGGGGGCCCAACACCTCAGGGGGGAGGGGGAGCATCTGGGGGGGGGGTCAGCATCTTGGGGGGAGGGGGGGCATCTCGGTGGGGTCAACATCTTGGGGGGAGGGGGGGCATCTCGTGGGGGAGGGGGGGAAGCATTTCGGGGGGGGGAAGGGGCCCCGCATCTTGGGGGGAGGGGGAGCATCTGGGGCGAGGGGCATCTCGGGGGGGAGGGGGGGCAGCATCTTGGGGGGGGAGGGGCATATCAGGGGGAGGGGGAGGGGGCCCAGAACCTCGGGGGGAGGGCGAGGCTCAGGACATCGAGGAGGATAGGGTACCCAGGTCATACTGGGATGTACTGGGTGGTACTGGGAGACACTGGGGAGCACGTGGCACCCAGAATGAACTGGGAAGTACTGGGAAGTACTGGAGAGCACGTGGCACCAGGACCAAACTGGGAAGTACTGGGAGATACTGGGGAGCATGTGGCACCCAGACCGAACTGGGAAGTACTGGGTGGTACTGGGAGACACTGGGGAGCACGTGGCACCCAGAATGAACTGGGAAGTACTGGGAAGTACTGGGAAGTACTGGGAGACACTGGGAAGCATGTGGCACCCAGAACAAACTGGGAAGTATTGGGAGACACTAGGGAGCATGTGGCACCCAGAATGAACTGGGAAGTACTGGGAAGTACTGGGAAGTACTGGGAGACACTGGGAAGCATGTGGCACCCAGAACAAACTGGGAAGTATTGGGAGACACTGGGGAGAATGTGGAACCCAGACCAAACTGGGAAGTACTGGGAGACACTGGGGAGCCCTGGGAAATACTGGGACACCCTGGGGAGCACATGGCACCCAGGACATACTGGGATGCACTGGGAGGTACTGGGATACCCCAGAAAGGAGGGAGTGGGGACACAGGACCCCCTGGAGGGGGGGGAGGGGCGGGGGGCAGCAGGGACAACCTGGGGGGGGAGGGGCTCCCATGGGTGCCAGGGGGTGGAGGTCTCTGGGTGGTCTCTGGGTGGGGGTTCTCCAGAACGTCGGGGTTGGTGGCCCCCCACCCCAAGGTGGGTTCTCCAGGACGTCAGGGGAGGTGGCCCCCCACCCCAAGGTGGGTTCTCTAGGACATCAGGGGAGGTGGCCCCCCCCCCCCCAAGGTGGGGCAGGACAGGTGGGTGCTGGGCTGGGGACCCACCACGTCTCACCTTAATCTTATCAAGTCACCCAAGGAACCGCCAACCCCTCCCCCGCTCTCCTGCACCAGGGTTGGGCCCGTTGCCACCACCCTGGGGTGGCCCTGGGAGGTGGGACCCCGTGGGGACGTCGGGGACCTTCTGAGCCCCGATATTTTTAGCTCGGGTGAGTCAGGGGGTGACGCGGTCCTACCTGGGGTGGGGGTGAGGGACACAAAAGCGTCGCGGTCGCCGCCCTCGGCTCAGTTGCTTGGTGGGTCCCGGCTCTGGAATCTTCTGGGCATGATGGAGCTGGGTGGGGGGTTCCTCCCCCTCCCCCTCCTCCTCCTCCTCCTCCCCCCGCAGGTCCTGGCAGGTAAGGGGGGGGGGGGGGTGTCACCTCGTGGGTGGTGAGGACCCATCTCCGTGTCCCCAGAAATGTTCCTCTGGGGGATTGGGTGGCATCCCCAGAGACCCCCACCTCAGGCACCCATGGGTGCATCCCCAGAGACCCCCACCCAAAGACCCCCACCCCAGAACCCATGGGTGCCATCCCAGAGACCCCCACCCCCAGAGGGGTGGGGTGGGGGTGGGGGGTGGGTCCCCAGCCACTGGAAGCCCCCCGAGACCCAAGGTGGGAGCACCCCCACCCTTGGGGTGGGGGAGGGGTGACCCCAGGGTGCGGTGGCCGTGAGGGTGTCCCACCTGTCACCCAGGTGGGGGGCAAGGTCTCCCATGGGAGCCCCCTCCCCTCTTTACATTCTGGGTGGTGGGGCAAGTTCTCCCAGTGGATGTCCCCTCCCCCTTTTCCTCTCTGGGTGGGGGGCAAGGTCTCCCATGGGTGCCCCCTCCCCCCTTTCCTCTCCGGGTGGGGGGCAAGTTCTCCCATGGGTGCCCCCTCCCCTCTTTCCTCTCGGGGTGGGGGGATTTCTTGCCTCAGGCACCAAACCTGGATTTTTGGGGGGTGGGGGTGTGACGACCCCCCCACCCCCACCCCGAGGGTGTTGGGTTGGGTGCCATTGACCCCGCAGTTGGGTGGGTGCAGGGGGGTGGTGGACCCCCGCGTCCTCCACGTGTGGGGGGGTGGGGGGGTGGGTTTCAAGACCCTTTTTGGGGTCTCCCACCTCCCCACCTCCCCCAACCTGAGGTACCTTCCATCCAGCCCCTTGCCAGAACGGCGGCACGTTGGTGGGGGAGGGGTGCGTGTGCCCCCCCGGTTACACCGGTCCCCGCTGCCAACTGGAGGACCCCGCCGGCGCGTGCCAGAACGGGGGGACGGCGGTGGGCACCGGCTGCTACTGCCCCCCGGGATTTCGGGGGTCCCTCTGCCAAAACCCCCACCCCCCCAGCGCCTGCCAGAACGGTGGGACGGCTTTCGGCACTGGCTGCGTGTGTCCGCCGGGATACGGGGGGGCCACCTGCCAGCACCCCCAGGACCTCGACTCCTGCCTCAACGGGGGGACCTTGGTGGTGGGGGGCACCTGTCAGTGCCCCCCCGAAACTTGGGGACCCCGGTGTGAGTGTATCGAGCCGGTCACGGTGGCCACCACCACGAGCACAGGGAGGGGGGAGGTGGCATCTACGTCAGCGTTGGGCACCAATGGCGTCACACGGCCCGTGGGGAACCGTGCCACGGTGGTCACCACCGTGGAAAGTGACACCACGGTCGTGGAGGTGACGCCAAGAAACACCACGATGGTGACACCAAGCAACACCACGATGGTGACCTCCATGGAAAGCAACACCACGGCCATGGTGGTGACACCAAGAAACACCACGGCCACGATGGTGACCTCCATGGAAAGCAACACCACGGCCATGGTGGTGACACCAAGAAACACCACGGTCACGGTGGTGACCTCCATGGAAAGCAACACCACGGCCATGGTGGTGACACCAAGAAACACCACGGTCACAGTGGTGACACCAAGAAACACCACGGCCACGGCGGTGACCCCAACCAACACCACGATGGTCACCTCCATGGAAAGCAACACCATGGCCACGGTGGTGACCCCAACCAACACCACGGCCACGGTGGTGGCCCCAACCAACACCACAGCTGTTGGAAGCAACACCACGGCCGTGTCACCAGCTACCCCCGTGGTAAGTGTCACCACGCCTATGGAAAGCAACACCACGGTGGCCACCACCCTGGCAAGCAACACCACGGTCACGGAAAGCAACATCACGGCCACCACCATGGAAAGCACAACCACGGTTGTGTCACCAACTGGCTCCATGGAAGGTGACACCACGGCCATGGAAACCAACATGACGGCCACTACCAAGGAAAGCAAGACCACGATTGTGCCACCAACCGGCCCCATGGAAGGTGACACCACGGCCATGGAAGGCAACACCACGGCCACCACCATGGGAAGCAACACCACGGCCACCTCCACGGAAGGCACCACCACGACCACCCTCCCAACCACCCCCACCACCACCTCTGCTGCCCCAGCACCAGTTCATCCCAGTGCCACACCAGTGAGCCCTTCGGATGCCACCACGAGGGTCACAACGGTGATGCCCCAGCCCCCTCCCACCACCACGATGTTGGGTCCTGGCTCCACCACCATCACCACCAGCACCTTGGCCACCCTCTGCCTCTACCTCCCACATGGCTCCAGCCCTCCAGCTAGTGGGTGTCTCTCCATGGGGTCCTCGGATGGGGCTTCTCCATTCTGGGGGGGGGGACATGGGGGGCTCCTGGGGTGGAGGTGAAGGAGGGGAGAAGGTTGGACATGGGTCCAGCCCTGGGGCTGGTGGGTGTCCTGGCATGAAGGCCCTAGGGTGGGGGTCTCCTTGCCAGGGGTCTCCTGGGACCAGGGGAGGAAGGGGGAGGAAGAAGGAGGGATGGGGGTCTACCAAACCCAAAGATCAGAGCTTCTGGGTCCCCCTCACCAAATCGACCTTCTGGGTCCTCCTCGCCAAATCCAGACCTTCTGGGTCCTCCTCACCAAATCGATCTTCTGGTTCCCCCTCACCAAATTGAACTTCTGGGTCCTCCTCACCAAATCGATCTTCTGGGTGCCCCTCACCAAATTGACCTTCTGGGTCCCCCACACCAAATCCAGACCTTCTGGGTCCCCCTCACCAAATTGAGCTTCTGGGTCCTCCTCACCAAATCGACCTTCTGGGTCCCCTTCACCAAATCCAGACCTTCTGGGTCCCCCTCACCAAATCCAGACCTGCTGGGTCCTCCTCACCAAACCCTTCTGCCCCCAACTCTCTTTCAGTCACCTGCCACAACGGCGGCGTCGCCAACTTGACCGAGTGCCTTTGCCCACCCGGTTACTCCGGTCCCACCTGTGAGACGGTGAACATCACCGACAGCTGCTCCAGCGGCAGCACGGCAGTGGGCAACCGCTGCATCTGCCCACCGGGGTGGACGGGGTCCCGGTGTGACACCCGTGATGAAACCACGGCTTGTCAGAATGGAGGGACGGCCGTGGGCACCGAGTGTCACTGCCCCAGTGGGTTTGATGGACCATGGTGCGAGAACCACCACACCACCACTGTTCCCACCACGGAAAGGACCAGAAGAACCACCACCACCACCCCCATCCCTACCACCACAAGTAGGTCTTCCTCAGTGTGGGTGCTGGTGCAAAGACCCCACTTTGGTTATTTCTTGGAGAAGGTCCCACCCCTTGAAGGGGTTTGGACCCTTGAAGGTTCAGTGGTGGGTGCCCCCCCACCATGCCACGGGGACCACAGCCCGGCACTGCTGGTGGGGACTGGTCCAGTGAGATGGTTGACCAACCAACTGGCCCAGCGAGATGGTTGACCAGCCAACTGGTCCAGGAAATGGTTGACCAGCCAACTGGCCCAGCAAGACGGTTGACCAAACAACTGGCCCAGCCAGATGGTTGACCAGACAACTGGTCCAGTGAGACGTTTGACCAGCCAACTGGTCCAGGAGATGGTTGACCAGCCAACTGGCCCAGTGAGATGGTTGACCAACCAACTGGTCCCACTGGTTTCCTCCTTGTCCCCTTGGCCAAGACCAACTGTGGGGCTGGGGTGATGGTGCACCCAACTGGATGGATCTGGGGGGGGAACAAGCAGGGTGCTGGACATCAGGGGGGTAGGGAAAAGTGTTGGGGGGTCTCCATGAGTCCTTGTGTCCTTCTCCCCACAGACCCCTGCCTGAACGGGGGTTACTGGAATGGGATCAATTGTCACTGCCCCCCCAACCTTCAGGGACCCTTCTGCCAGTTTGGGGCACCAACCATCAACATCACGGCAGGTAAGAGGGGGACACCCTTCCTTGTCCCCAAGAGGGGACACCCCCATGGGATGTCCCCATCTCACTGCTGTCCCACCCCCTGCCCTGAAGCGCTGAGCTCCTCCGTCATGATGGAGATGCGCATCACCAACCGGGACTTCTCTGAGGACATGGGGGACACCTCATCCACCGCCTACCGCAGCTTTGTGGATGAGTTCAGCCAGACGGTGAGACCCTCTTGGTGTCCCCACTATGGAGGGGGTTCACCAGGACCACCCCACGCCACCACCAGCCAGCCCAGCCCCACTGGTGACACGTGTCTCTCTGTCCCCAGATGGACCAGATCTACCGCAACGTCTCCGGCTACCACAGCACCTGGGTCATGACCCTGGCGTGAGTGTGTGGCTGGGGGTGGAGTGGAGGTGGGGTGGGGTGGGATGGGAGAGAAACCACTGGGATGGGGTGGGATGAGTAAGGAACCACTGGGATGTGGCGGGATGGAATGGGATGGGTGAGGAACCACTGGGATGGGATGGGATGGGTGAGGAACTGCTGGGATGAGAGGGGTGAGGATGGCATGGGTGAGGAACCACTGGGATGAGATGGGATGGGTGAGGAACCACTGGGGTGGGATGGGATGGATGAGATGGGATAGGTGAGGAACCTCTGGGATGGGATGGGTGAGGATGGGACAGGTGAAGAACCACTGGGATGAGATGGGATGGGTGAGGAACCGCTGGGGTGGGATGGGATGGATGAGATGGGATAGGTGAGGAACCTCTGGGATGGGATGAGTGAGGATGGGATGGGTGAAGAACCACTGGGATGGGATGGATGAGATGGGATGGGTGAGGATGGGATGGGTGAAGAACCACTGGGATGGGATGAGACGAGCAAGGAACCTCTGGGCTGGGCTGGAAATGGGATAGGTGAGGACCCCCCAGCTGATGTTCTCGCTGCCCCACAGAAGAGGCAGTGTGGTGGTCAACTACAGAGTCCTGCTGCACCCACCGGCCAGAGCCACCAGCCTTGCCCACCGTGCCCAGGAGCTGCTGGAGGCCGCCAACGCCGCGCCTCAGCCCCGCAACTGCAGCCACTTGGCGAGTAGGTGCCAAACTCCCCACGGCTGGTCAGGCTTGGTCCTTCACATCTCTGGTGGCTTCCCATGACCACTCCCCACTGTTCCTCTCTCCCCAGAAGGACTTTGCTTCACCACATCCTCCTCCAGAGCTGCCCACGCTGGGTTGGCGCTCAAAGACAGCAGTGAGTGGGGGTGGCTGGGACACTGGGGGGGGGGGGGGGGGGGGGGGGGGGAGGGGGGTGCTCAGCTGGCCGCTGCTTCTCCTCTCCAGACATCTGCAGGAAGTTCACGCCGGCCAACTTCAGCCAATACTACCACTTGTACCGTACGAGGAACGGCAACTTCTGCGTCACCAGCTGCAGCATCAACGTCCCCGGCGCCTTCGACTGCCATGGTGGTGACTGCTACTTGACGATGGAGGGACCCAGTTGCTTGTGGGTGGACCCCAACCTCACCCGTCCCCCTCCCCATGGGTCCCACCTTCGCCCCGGGTCCAAACCTCCCCCTGATGTTGAATTTAAACTGGATTCTGGGCCTAAATGGAAGGACAAGCCCAATCTTGACCCAAACCCAACCCAACCCTACTCCAGGCTTAACCCTAACGTGACCTTTCACCCAACCCTTGACCTCCAAGCCTCAGGTCTTCACCCCAAAGCTCCAACCCTGCCCTCCAAACCCAACCCTTGACCTCTAAACCCCAACCCTGCCCTCCAAACCCCAACCCTGTCCTCCAAACCCCAACCCTTGACCCCCAAACCCAACCCTTGACACCCAAAAGCCTCAATCCTTGACCCCTAAACCCAGACCTTGATCCTCAAACTCAACCCTTGAGCCTCAAATCCAACCCTCGACCCCCAAAAACCCCAACCCTGCCCCCCAAAAACCCAACCCTTGACCCCTAAACCCAGCTTTTGACCCTCAAACCCAGCCCTTGACCCCCAAAACCCAACCCTTCACCTCCAAACCCCAACTCTGCCCTCCAAACCCAACCCTTGACTCCCAAACCCAACCCTTGACCCCCAAAAGCCTCAATACTTGACCCCTAAACCCAGCCCTTGACCCTCAAACCCAACCCTTGACCCCCAAAACCCAACCCTTGACCCCAAAACCCCAACCCTGCCCTCCAAACCCAACCCTTGACCCCCAAAAGCCTCAACCCTTGACCCCCAAAACTCAGACCTTGACCCTCAAATCCAGCCCTTGACCCAGCCCCAGCCCTTGACCCCCAAATTCAACCTTGACCCCCCAAAACCAACCCTTGACCCCCAAAAGCCTCAACCTTTGACCCCTAAACCCAACACTTGACCTCCAAAGCACCAGGTTTGAGCCCAACACCCCAACCCTTGACCCCCAAACCCAACCCTTGACCCCCAAAAGCCTCAACCCTTGACTCCTAAACCCAACCCTTGACCTCCAAAAGCCCTTGATCACAACCCCAACCCCAACCCATGGACATGGGGCTGGATGTCCTGGGTTCTCCCCACCTCTGAGAAGGGCCCTGGGTTTCCAGTGGGTTCCTCAGAGGATCCCAGCCCCCCGAGCCCAACCCTGGGCCAGATTTGGGGAGCAAGGACCCTCTTCCCATGTTCCATCACCCCCCACAGCTGCCCGACCATGCCCTGGTACCTGACATCTGGTGACTATTGCCAGACCCACATCAGCAAACTGGGTCTGGGTCTGGGTCTGGGTCTGACCCTCCTCATCCTCCTCATCCTTTCCATCGCCCTCATCATCTGCTTGGCCCAAGGGAAGAAGAAATCTGCCAGTGCCAGGTGAAAGGGATGGGGGGAGGGGGTCTGTTGGGGGGGTGTGGGTGGGGAGGACACCAAGCTGGGTTGCCCTCAGGTGCATCCCCTCACCCAAACTTGGGGGACAGCAGCTTTTCTTCATGGTGGGGGGTGGGAGGGTTCAACTCCCCAACCCCAGGGAGGGCTCAGACCCCAACGTTGGAGCCTCTGAGCTCCAGCATCTCCCCCCTTGCCCCTCCCCAGCTTCCCCCCACCCCTCCCGCAGACCAAGACCCATGGACTTACTGGTTCTTGGCTCTACAGCACAACTGGTGACGAAGACAACTCGTTGGACAGCCGGTGCAACAGCCACACCACCGGTATCTACCACGTGAACGGCAGAGGCTCCATGCCCTGGTCAAGTGAGCCCTATTGAGGGGTGGGGGTGGGGTAAAAAACCAACTCCTTAGTGTGGAGACCCCTCCCCAACCCTTGCCAGACCCTCACCCTCCTTCCTCTTCCAGGCCCCTATGGACATGGTTCCTACCAGCCCAGCATGGAGGTGGCAGCACCCACCACACCAGTAGGTGGTGGGGCAACGTGGGTGCCGTAGAGGTCACCGTGGACGCCGGTGGGGGGTGAGGGACACCCTCCATCCTCACTGCCCCCTCCCCTCCTTGCAGGTGCTAGCAGAAGGGGCAGCACCGCTCTGACCCCCCCCCCCAAGTCCTCAAAAAATATCTGGTAGGGGGTGATCAAGGCTTCCTTGGTGCCCCACGCTGGGCGAGACCCTTGGCATGGGGTGGGGGTAGCGACCGAAGACCTCAGCCCCTCTGGAGAGGGGAGGTGGGAATGCCCCCCCCCCCCCCAAATTCGGGGGCAAAAGCGAGAGGGAAGCGGTTCCTCTGTGAGAGAGGAGGGGTCTCACCATGGTCTTTGGTGGCTTCTTCACTGGAGAGGACATCACTGTGCCCGGTGGGGGCTCCATGCATCTCAGGAAGCCTCACCTCGAGCCCGATAATCCTTATCTTGGTGGAAATTATATTTATTGATCTATTTATTTCATCTCCTGAAAAATAACACAGAAAGATGGAGCTGGGGGCAGGGAAGGGGGTGGAATTCCCAAAGGCAGGGTGATAACACTGGTGGCCCACTTGGGGGTCAAGAGGTGGGGGTGGGGGGTCATGGTTGGGGATGTTGAGGTTGAGATTGGGGTCTTGGGGGTCATGGTTGGGTTTTAGAGGTTGTGGTTGGGGTCTTGGGGGTCACGGTTGGGGTCTTGGGGGTCATGGTTGGGTTTTAGGGGTCGTGGTTGGGGTCTTGGGGGTCACGGTTGGGGTCTTGGGGGTCATGGTTGGGTTTTAGGGGTTGGGGTTGGGGTCTTGGGGGTTGTGGTTGGGATCTTGGGGGCCATGGTTAGGTTTTAGGGGTTATGGTTGGGGGCCTTGGGGGTTGTGGTTGGGGTCTTGGGGGTCATGGTTGGGTTTTAGGGGTTGGGGTCTTGGGGGTCGTGGTTGGGGTTTTATGGGTTGAGATTGGGGTCTTGGTCACTAATGGGGATTTTGAGGTCAAGATTGGGGTCTTGGGGGTCACAGTTGGGTTTTATGGGTTGAGATTGGGGTCTTGGGGGTCTCTCATGGGGATTTGGAGGTCAAGACCGGAGTCTTGGGGGTCATAGTTGGGGATCTTGAGGTCAAGACTGGGGTCTTGGGGGTCACTAATGGGAATTTTGAGGTCAAGATTGGGGTCTTGGGGGTCAGAGTTGGTTTTGGGGGGTCAAGACTGGAGTCTTGGGGGTTAAAGGGGTGGGTCTGGGGGGGGGGAGGGGGATTCCCAGAGCTGCCACCTCTGCTGGGCAAACCCCATCCACCACCCGAAGGAGGAAGAAATTCTCCAAAAACCTTTGTTTGCCCAAGAAGGAGCAAGAACCGCCCGCCCCACACCTGCTCCTCCAGAAATACAATAAAAATATTTATCCTTCACCGCAACAACAGGTCACCCAACCTGCCCCACACCTCTCCCCCCCCCGCCCCACACCTCCCCCCCCCCCGCCCCACACCTCCCCACCCCCATCGCGGAGATTACGGGTGTTTGTTTTATGGGTGGAAAAGGGCCCTTCCCTACCTTGCCGGTGCGCGGAGGGTGGGGGTGGGGTGGGAAAAATCCGGGGGGGGGGGCAGGATATTTTTTGGGAGGTGGTCTTGAGGTGGGGGGGGTTGGGGTCCCCGTTTTTCCCTGCTGGTGGCCACCTTGGGGTGGTGTAAGGGGTTGGGTAGAGCATTGAGTGTTCCCCATTGCCAAATTTTTTATTTGGGGGGGGTGGGGGGGTTGGGTTGGGTTTTGCGCCCCCCCCCCCCCCCCCCCCGTTCTGGGGACATGCCACCCCATGAGGTCTCTGTGCCCTTGAGGTGGTTTGGGGTAGAGTTTGACCAACCCAACGATGGCTCCATGACCTCCAGGTGGTTTGGGGATGAGTTTGGCCAACTCAACGGCGTCAAAAAGGGGTGGGGGCTGGGGGGGGAGGGGGGCAGAGGTCGGTTCCTCCCCCCCCCCACCCCCCGACCCCACCCCCCGTTGGGCAAAGGTCTACCCTCTGCATTCTGAGCGTGGGGCAGGTTCTGGGATGCGGCCGGCGTGGGAGCAGTGAAGGGGATGATGAAGGTCTTCCCTCTCCCCTTCGTCTTCCTCCTCTTCCTCCCTGGGGGCACAAGAAGTGAGTAGGGGGAGGGGGGGGGAGGGGCTGGATGTTTTGGGGGGGAAAAAGGGGGGTGTGTCATAGGGCGGGATGGGGGTGCTGCCTCCTCCTGGGATTCTCCTTGGGATCGCTTCACCCCCCCTCCCCCGCATCTAAATGAAACGGAATTTATTTTATTTAGGGTAAAAAATCACTTCATTTTTCTGCCCCTGGCTAAAAAAAATGATAAATAAACCCAAAAAACACCCCCTCGAGGTCCCACCCCACCCATGGGGGGCTGCAGGGTTGGGTCGGGGGTCCACCACCCACCCCCATGGATCAATGGCCTCCAATGAGTGACATCTGCCACCTCTCCCCACTCATGGGGGTCTACAGGGTTGGGTTGGGGGTCTACAGGGTTGCGGTGGGGGTCCACCACCCCCCCATGGACCAATGTCCCCCAGTGGGTGACATCTGCCACCTCCTCCCACTCCCCACTCCCCCCACAGACACCCATGGGGGTCTCAGGATTGGGTTGGGGGTCTACAGGGTTGGGGGGGGGTCCACACCCCCCCCCCGTGGACCAATGTCCCCCAGTGGGTGACATCTGCCACCTCCCCCCAACCATGGGGGTCTACAGGGTTGGATTGGGGTCTACAGGATTGGGGGTCCACCACCCCCTCCCCCATGGACCAATGACCCCAAATGGGTGACATCTGCCCCCTCCCCCACCCCCAAGATGTGCCCTCAGCTCCCCATCCCCCCCCCAAGCTGACCCTCCATCCCCCCACCCCCACCCCACTTCTCCTCCATCTTTTCCCCACAAATCCCCCCACTGCCCCTCCCTTTCCACCCCGCTCCCTCCACCATCCCCCTCCACCATCCCCCTCCACCATCCACCTCCACCATCCACCTCCACCATCCACCTCCACCATCCACCCCCACTCCCTCCACCCCCTCCAGAGCTTTATAAGCTCGTTAAGAGCAGGGAAGATGATGAGTTAATTGCATCAGGGAGGCTAATTAGGCTAATTGAGGAGAAAGGCAGCAGGGCCTCAGCTGGAGGACCTCAATTAAGACCAAAGAGGCTGGAAGAAATGTTATTTTTTTTAAAAAAAGTTGGGCTTTGGGGGGGGATTTTGTTCTTCTTGGTGTTTTTTATTATTTTTAAATTTTTTTTAAAAAAAGCTAAAACCAGTTTGAACAACTCGGGGAATTTTCCAGGCTCAATTTCCCCCAGAAAAACAACAAAAAAAATTAATTTCTGCTTCTTTTTTTTGGGGGGTGGGGTGTCTTATTGGTGTTTTTTTTAAATTTTACATTTTTTTTTTAGAAGCTAAACCCAGTTTGAACAACTCGGGGAATTTTCCAGGCTCAATTTCCTCCAGAAAACAAACAAACAAACAAAAAATTTCAATGACACCATCCCCCCTGGTGGGAAGAATGTCTCCCCATCCCCCTCCCCCCCCCCCCGGTGGATCAACCCACCCTTGATGGAGCTCAAGGGGGTGCCCTGGTCCCACCCCAACCCTGTAGACCCCAACCCAACCCTGTAGACCCCCATGGGTGGGGGGAGGTGGCAGATGTCACCCACTGGGGGACATTGGTTCATGGGGGGTGGGGGGTGGACCCCCAACCCAACCCTGTAGACACCCCTACCCAACTCTGTAGACCCCAACCCAACCCTGTAGACCCCCATGGTTGGGGGGAGGTGGCAGATGTCACCCACTGGGGGACATTGGTCCATGGGGGGGGGGGTGGACCCCCACCCCAACCCTGTAGACCCCCACCCCAACCCTGTAGAGCCCATGCCGGTGGCACGTGTCCCGGTCCCGTGCACCACACCCTTGGCGCCAGCATGGTGACACGGCTTGGCCCGCACGTGCCACCTGGTCACCAGGGTGGTGGCTTTTCCTGGGAAAACTGAAAGTCTGGGAGACGCCGGGGCAAAGAGGAATGGGGCAAAGTCCTATCGCACTGGGAAAGGCGCCAAGCGCAATGCGTGATGAGAAAAGCGTTGGGTTGGGGGACACCCAAGGTGGTGTTGTGGGGGTGGGGAGTGGGGTGGGGCCACCATGTGGCCCTTGTGGGGACACAGGGAGGAAGAGGAGGAGGATGTTCCTCTCTCTGACCCTGAGGAACCGTGGCCAACGCATGCGTCACCCTCAACTCCTTCCACGCCAGCCCGTGGAGCTGCTGTGTGTCCTTCTGGACACAAAACACCTCCAGAACCACCAAGACCTCCAGCTGGGGACCCAAACCCACCAGCTGGGCACCTAAACCCACCAGCTGGTCCACCAAAAGCCCACCAGCTGATCCACCAAAAGCCCACCAGCTCAGCGCCAAAAGCCACCAGCTGGTCCACCAGAACCTCACCAGCTGGCTGGTGACCAAAAGCCACCAACTGGCCACCAAAACCTCACCAGCTGGCCACCAAAAGTCACCCACTCCCCTGTGGCCATCATACCACTGCCCCCACTAAAGCTGTTGCCACCTCTGTGTGGCCAACAGCCACCAGCCCCTCTGTTCTCTCCACAGCCCAAGCCAGTGCCACCAACATGAAGGCAACCACAGCCTCCACGATGGCCACCAGCAACTCCACAACGGCCGATAACACCACCTCACCCTCCCCGAAGGCCACCAACACCTACACAACGGCCACCATGGCCACCAGCACTTCAACAAACACCACCAGCACCTGGAAAATGGCCAACAGCAACACCTCACCTTCTGTGAACGCCACCAGAACCTCCACAACGGCCACCATGGCCATCAGCAACTCAACAAACACCACAGCCGCAAATACAACAGCCACCATGGCCACCAGCACCAAAACAAATGACACAAGCACCTCAATGACAGTGACCATGGCCACCAGCACCTCAACAAATACCACCAGTATGTCCAAAATGGCCACAAGAGCTAACTCACACTCCACGATGGAGACCACCACCACTAAAATGCCAACCGGCATCTCCACAAAGGCCACCAGCACCACTGGGCTCATCACAATGACAACAACAACCTCCACGGCAGCCACCAGAAACTCCCTGATGGACATCAGCACATCTGCGCCCACCATGCGGGCCACCAGCCCCTTTGGGACCACCACGACAGTCACCAGCACCTCTGCAACAGCCACCAGCACCTCTGTGCCCACCATGATGGCCGCCAGCACCTCCATGGTAGGCAGCAGCTCATCTAGGACTACCACACCTGTCGATAGCACCTCCACAGAGGATACAAGGCCTACTGGGCCCACCACAACAGTTGCCAGCACCTCCCCATTGGTTGCCAGCACCTCTGGGCCCACCAAGATGGTCACCACTTCTGAGCCTACCACAACGGCCAACAGCACCTCTGGGCCCACAACCACAAGCACCAGCACCTCTGGGCCCACCATGATGGTCTCCAGCACTACAGGGCCCACGACGAACACCAGTAGCTCCGGACCCACCAAGAGAGTCACCAGCACCTCTGGACCCACCACGATGGTCGCCAGCACCTCTGGACCCACCACGATGGCCACCAGAACCTCTGGACCCACCATGATGGTCACCAGCACCTCTGGACCCACCACGACGGTTGCCAGCACCTCTGGGCCAACCACGATGGGTGCCAGCACTACAGGGCCTACCATGATGATCGCCAGCACTACAGGGCCCACCACGACGGTCGCCAGCACCTCCGGGCCCACCACGACTGTCGCCAGCACCTCTGGGGCCACCACGATGGCCGACAGCACCTCTGGGCCCACCACAATGGTCGCCAGCACCTCTGGGCCCACCTCGAAAGTCGCCAGCACCTCTGGACCCACTGTGATGGTCACCAGCACCTCTGAGCCCACTGCGATGGTCACCAGCACCTCTGGGCCCACCACGACAGTTGCCACCACCTCTGGGCCCACCACGATGGTCGCCAGCAGCTCTAGGCCCACTACAACAGCCTCAAGCACCTCTGGGACCACCACGACGGTTACCAGCACCTCTGGGCCCACCACAATGGTCGCCAGCACCTCTTGGCCCACCATGACCATCACCAGCACGTCTGGGCCCACCACAATGGTCGCCAGCACTACAAGACCCACCACGATGGTCGCCAGCAGTTCTGGGCCCACCACAATGATTGACAGCACCTCTGGGGCCACCACGACAGTCGCCAGCACCTCTGGGCCCACCATGACCGTCACCAGCACCTCTGGGCCCACCACGACGGTCGCCAGCACCTCTGGGGCCACCACGACAGTCGCCAGCACCTCTGGGCCCACCACGACGGTCAGCAGCACCTCTGTGCCCACTACAAGAGACTCGAGCACGTCTGGGCCCACCACGACGGTCAGCAGCAGCTCTGGGCCCACCACGATGGACACTAGCACCTCTGAGCCAACCACAATGGCCGACAGCACCTCTGGACCCACCACGGTTGTGTCCATTAGCTCTGAGCCAACCACGACGGCCAGTGGCACCTCTGGGCCCACCACGACGGTCGCCAGCACCTCTGGGCCCACCACAATGGCCTCCAGCACCTCTGGGCCCACCATGATAGTCGCCAGAACTACAAGACCCACCACGATGGTCGCCAGCAGCTCTGGGCCCACCACAATGGATGACAGCACCTCTGGGTCCACCACGACAGTCGCCAGCACCTCTGGGCCCACCACAATGGTCGCTAGCACCTCTGGGCTCACCACAAAGGACACTACCACCTCTGGGCCCACCACGACGGTCGCCAGCACCTCTGGGCCCACCACAATGGATGACAGCACCTCTGGGCCCACCGCGACGGTCACCAGCACCTCCGGGCCCACCACGACGGTCGCCAGCACCTCTGGACCCACCACGATGGACACCAGCACCTCTGGGACCACCACGACGGTCGCCAGCACCTCTGGGCCCACCACAATGGATGACAGCACCTCCGGGCCCACCACGACGGTCGCCAGCACCTCTGGGCCCACCACGATGGTCACCAGCACCTCTGGGCCCACCACGACAGTCGCCAGCACCTCTGGGCCCACCACGACGGTTACCAGCACCTCTGGTCCCACCACGACGGTCGCCAGCACCTCTGGGCCCACTACAAGAGACTCGAGCACCTCTGGACCCACCGCGATGGTCGCCAGCACCTCTGGGCCCACCACGACGGTCGCCAGCACCTCTGGGCCCACCACGACGGTCGCCAGCACCTCTGTCCACACCACGACTGTCGCCAGCACCTCTGGGCCCACCACGATGGTCGCCAGCAGCTCTGAGCCAACCACAATGGCCGACAGCACCTCTAGACCCATCACGGTGGTGTCCATTAGCTCTGAGCCAACCACGACGGCCAGTAGCACCTCTGGGCCCACCACAATGGTCGCCAGCACCTCTGGACCCACCACGACGGTCGCCAGCACCTCTGGGCCCACCACGACGGTCGCCAGCACCTCTGGGCCCACCACAATGGATGACAGCACCTCTGGGCCCACTGCGACGGTCACCAGCATGTCCGGGCCCACCACGACGGTCGCCAGCACCTCTGAGCCCACCACGGCGGTCGCCAGCACCTCTGGGGCCACCATGATGGTCACCAGCACCACAGGGCCCACCACGACGGTCACCAGCACCTCTGGGCCCACCACAATGGTCGCCAGCACCTCTGGGCCCACCACGACGGTCGCCAGCACCTCCGAGCCCACCACGACTGTCGCCAGCACCTCTGAGCCAACCACGAAGCACACCACCACCTCTGGGCCCACCACGACGATCAGCAGCACCTCTGGGCCCACCACAATGGTCGCCAGCACTACAGGGCCCACCACGATGGTCACCAGCACCTCTGGGCCCACCACGAAGGACACCACCACCTCTGGGCCCACCACGATGGCCGACAGCACCTCTGGGCCCACCACAATGGCCTCCAGCACCTCTGGGCCCACCACAATGGCCTCCAGCACCTCTGGGCCCACCGCGACAGTTGCCAGCACCTCTGTCCACACCACGACAGTTGCCAGCACCTCTGGGCCCACCACGATGGTCGCCAGCAGCTCTGGGCCCGCCACAATGGATGACAGCACCTCTGGGGCCACCACGAGAGTCGCCAGCACCTCTGGGCCCACCACGAAGGACACGAGCACCTCTAGGCCCACTACAACAACCTCCAGCACCTCTGGGCCCACCGCGACAGTCGCCAGCACCTCTGTCCACTCTACGACTGTTGCCAGCACCTCTGGGCCCACCACGATGGCCGACAGCACCTCTGGGCCCACCGCGACAGTTGCCAGCACCTCTGTCCACACCTCGACTTTCACCAGCACCTCTGGGCCCACCACAACGGTCGCCAGCACCTCTGGGCCCACTACAACTGCTTACAGCACCTCTGGGCCCACCACGATGGTCACCAGCAGCTCTGGGCCCACCACAATGGCCTCTAGCACCTCTGGGCCCACCGCAACAGTCACCAGCACCTCTGTCCAAACCACGACTGTCACCAGCACCACAGGGCCCACCACGAGGGTCGCCAGCACCTCTGTACCCACTACAATGGTGACCAGCACCTCTGGGCCCACCGTAATAGTCACCAGCACCTCTGAGCCCACCACAACGGTTGCCAGCACCTCCGGGCCCACCACGATGGTCAGCAGCAGCTCTGGGCCCACCACAATGGACACCAGTACCTCTGGGCCCACCACGACTGTCACCAGCACCTCTGGGCCCACCATGATGGTCACCAGCACCATAGGGCCCACCACGAAGGACACCACCAGCACCTCTGGGCCCACCACGATGGTCGCCAGCAACTCTGGGCCCACCACGACCGTCACCAGCACTACAGGGCCCACCACGACAGTCGACAGCACCTCCGGGCCCACCACGAAGGACACCAGCACCTCTGGGCCCACCACGACGGTCTCCAGCACCTCTGGGCCCACTACAACTGCCTCCAGCACGTCCGGGCCCATCACGACCATCACCAGCAATTCAGGGCCCACCCCGATGGTCGCCAGTACTACAGGGCCCACCACGACGGTCACCAGCACCTCTGGGCCCACCACGAAGGACACCAGCACCTCTGGGCCTACCACGACCGTCACCAGCACCTCTGGGCCCACCACAATGGTCGCCAGCAGCTCTGGGCCCACCACAATTGCCTCCAGCACCTCTGGGCCCACCTCGACAGTCGCCAGCACCTCTGGACCCACCACGACCGTTACCAGCACCTCTAGGCCCACCACGACGGTCGCCAGCACCTCTGGGCGCACCACGACGGTCACCAGCACTTCTGGGCCCACCACAATTGCCTCCAGCACCTCTAGGCCCACCACTATGGCCACCAGCACCTCTGGACCCACCACGGTGGTGTCCATTAGCTCTGAGCCAACCACAATGGCCAGTAGCACCTCTCGGCCCACCACAACGGTCGCCAGCACCTCTGGGCCCACCACAATGGCCTCCAGCACCTCTGGACCCACCGCGACAGTCACCAGCACCTCTGGGCCCACAGCGATGGTCGCCAGCAGCTCTAGGCCCACTACAACAGCCTCCAGCACCTCTGAGCCCACCACGATGGTCACCAGCACCTCTGGGCCCACCACGAAGGACACTACCACCTCTGGGCCCACCACGATGGCCGACAGCACCTCTGGGCCCACCACAATGGCCTCCAGCACCTCTGGGCCCACCGCGACAGTTGCCTGCACCTCTGTCCACACCACGACTTTCACCAGAACCTCTGGGCCCACCACGACGGTCACCAGCACCTCTGGGCCCACCATGATGGTCGCCAGCACCTCTGGGCCCACTACAACAGCCTCAAGCACGTCTGAGCCCTCCACGACGGTTACCAGCACCTCTGGGCCCACCACGATGGTCACCAGCACCTCTGGGCCCACCACAACGGTCACCAGCACTACAGGGCCCACCACAATGATCGCCAGCACCTCTGGGCCCACTACAACTGCTTTCAGCACCTCTGGGCCCACCACGACAGTCGCCAGCACCTCTGGGCCAACCACGAAGGACACTAGCACCTCTGGGCCCACCACAATGGCCGACAGCACCTCTGGGCCCACCGCGACAGTCACCAGCACCTCTGGGCCCACCACGACTGTCACCAGCACCTCTGGGCCCACCATGATGGTCACCAGCACCACAGGGCCCACCACGACAGTCGACAGCAGCTCTGGGCCCACCACGAAGGACACCAGCACCTCTGGG
>NW_023618212.1:0-22533 GCF_015220075.1 Falco rusticolus | reverse complement strand
GGGGGGGAGAGGGGGGGGCACCTCAGTATTTTCAGGGGGTCCTGAGATGTAGGGGACCCCCCTGGGGGTTTAGGGGAGCAGGTGGGTTGGTGGGGGGTCCCACCAGAAGCATGGCCAGAAGCTGAGGTGAAGCCTGTGTGGGTGCTGGGGGGGAAAGAAGACATCAGCCCCCAAAAATGGGGATCCCCTGCAAAAAGCAGCCCCCCCCAAAGAAAAACGACCCCCCTCAGTGAAGCCCCCCCAAAGAGTGACACCCCCCCAGGATGTCCCAGAGGGGGGTAATTTGAGACGTGGTCCTGCACCATGGGGGGGGGGGCTGGTGATCACCTCCTTTTCCCACCACAAGAGCCAGAAAATCCCCCCCCAAAAGATCGAGGAGCCCCCCCAAAGAAAAGTGACCCCCCTCGGAAAGCGAAGCCCCCAAAAAAGTGACACCCCCCAGGATGACCCAAAGGGGGGTTAACTTGAGGGGGGGGGGTGGTCTGCTGGTGATCACCCCCTTTTCCCATCACAAGAGCCACAAAATCCCCCCCAAAAAAGATGGAGGAGCCCCCAAAAAGCAGCAGCCCCCCCCCAAAGAAAAGTGACCCCCCTCAGAAAGTGAAGCCCCCCCCAAAAACTGACACCCCCCCAGGATGTCCCAGAGGGGGGTAATTTGAGACGTGGTCCTGCACCATGGGGGGGGGGGGGGGCTGGTGATCACCTCCTTTTCCCACCACAAGAGCCAGAAAATCCCCCCCCAAAAGATCGAGGAGCCCCCCAAAAAGCAGCCCCTCCCCAAAGAAAAATGACCCCCTTCAGAAAGCGAAGCCCCCAAAAAAGTGACACCCCCCCAGGATGTCCCAAAGGGGGGTTAACTTGAGGGGGGGGTGGTCTGCTGGTGATCACCCCCTTTTCCCATCACAAGAGCCACAAAATCCCCCCCCAAAAAGATGGAGGAGCCCCCAAAAAGCAGCAGCCCCCCCCCAAAGAAAAACAACCCCCCTCAGAAAGCGAAGCCCCCCCAGAAAGCGACACCCCCCCAGGATGTCCCAGAGAGGGGTAATTTGAGAGGTGGTCCTGCATTATGGGGGGGGGGGGGGGGGGGGCTGGGCTGCTGGTTTCCCACTGCAACACGAGCCAGAAAATCCCCCCCCCAAAAGAAACAGCCCCCCCAAAGAAAAACGACCCCCCTCAGAAAGTGAAGCCCCCCCAAAAAGTGACACCCCCCCAGGTTGTCCCAAAGGGGGTTAACTTGAACTGGGGGGGTGAGGGTCTGCTGGTGATCACCCCCTTTTCCCACCACAAGAGCCACAAAATCCCCCCCCAAAAGATCAAGGAGCCCCCAAAAAGCAGCAGCCCCCCCCCCAAAGAAAAATGACCCCCCTCAGAAAGCGAAGCCCCCCCAAAAACTGACACCCCCCCAGGATGTCCCAGAGGGGAGTAATTTGAGAGGTGGTCCTGCATCATGGGGGGGGGGGCTGCTGGTGATCACCCCCTTTCCCCACCGCAAGGGCCAGATAATCCCCCCCAAAAAGAAGCAGCCCCCCCCAAATGTTCCTCTACACACAGACACCCCCAACTCCCGGCTCCTTCCCCAGGAAAGCCCCCCCCCTCCCTCCCCGATTTCCCCAGGGGGTTTTGGGGGGGGGTCCCCACTCACCAGCGCAGGTCTGACAGCGCCCCGTCCTCTCGATGACGCCCTGACGGGGGTCCATAAGCCCCCCCAGTTTGGGGCGTCCCCCCTCTGTCGTTTCAGGGTACTTGATACCCCCCTCCGTCACCGACATCCGTTTCTGAAGGGCAAAAGGGCAACAAGGGGGGTGAGGGGAAGCCCCCAGCCCCCCCATTCCTCTCCTGAGCACCCCGGGAGACCCCTCCCCAGCACCCCAAAACCAGGAGACACCCCAAGTCACCACCACCCACCTTACCCCCCCCCCAACACTCACCCAGGGACCCCCAAAGGGCCCCCCCCGGCACCTCTGTCACCCCCTAGGGACCCCCAGGTCCCTTCAGATGTTCCCTGGACACCCCCAGGGACCCCCAACACCCCCCCCAGGGACCCCCAACACCCCCCCCCCCTTCTGGGGGCTACCTGGGCACCCCAGTGTTTCCCCAGGGCACCCTCAGCCACTCCCAGGGACCCCAATCCCCCTCCCAGACACCCTCGATCTTCTTCCAGGGGCTCCCCAGTGCCCCCTCAGCCCACCCCAGGCCCCCCAGCAGCTCCCAGGCCCCCCCAGGACCATTCCAGGGACCCATGGGGCCCCCCAAGACCCTTCCAGGACACCCCAGGAATCTCAATTCCCCTCCAAAGGCACCTCTGGGACCCAAATATTCCCCCAGGGACACCAATTCCCCTCCAGGGCACCCATGGCACCCCAAGACCCCCTCAATGCACCCCCATATCCCTCCCAGGGCACCCCAGCACGGTTCCAGGGGTCCCAACACCCCCTCCCTGCACCCCATTATCCTCCCCATGGCCCCCAGACCCCTCCAAGGCGCTCCAGCACACCTCCAGGGACCCCCCCAGTGCTCCCAGTGACCCCCCCAAGGCACCCACAGGACCCCAACACCCCCTCCCTGCACCCCCAGACCCTCCCCATGGCACCCAGACCCCTCCAAGGCGCTCCAGCACACCTCCAGCCCCCCCAGTGCTCGCAGTGACCCCCCAAAGCACCCACAGGACCCCAACACCCCCTCCCTGCACCCCCAGACCCTTCCCATGGCACCCAGACCCCTCCAAGGCGCTCCAGCACACCTCCAGGGACCCCCCCCAGTGTTCCCAGGGACCCCCCCAAGGCACCCACAGGACCCCAACACCCCCTCCTTGCACCCCCGGACCCTCCCCATGGCCCCCAGACCCCTCCAAGGCGCTCCAGCACACCTCCAAGGACCCCCCCCAGTGTTCCCAGTGACCCCCCCAAGGCACCCACAGGACCCCAACACCCCCTCCCTGCACCCCCAGACCCTCCCCATGGCCCCCAGACCCCTCCAAGGCGCTCCAGCACGCCTCCAGGGACCCCAACAACCCCCCCAGGGCTCCCAGTGACTCCCCCTAAGGCACCCTAGGAAACCCAGCTTCCCTCCAAAAGCACCCAAGGACCCCAAAACCACCGCCCCCTCCCCCCCCACAGCGCCGCCCCCAGCCTCTGGGGGGCGCTACACCCCGCCCGGGGCGTCTCTATCCCCCCCTCTCGGTGCCCCGGCGCCATTTCCCGGCGCCGCTCCCCCCTCTCAACCCCCGGCCCCCGCTTCCCGACCTCCTTCCCCCCCCGACCCCCGCCGCCGGTACCATCTCATCGGGGCTGAGGATGCCGAATTGGACCCGCTTGATAGTGCGCAGCGGGCAGGCGCTATCCCCCGAGGGCGGCCCACCGTGCATGGCGCCCGCTCACACCGCGGCCTCACGCCGCCTCAGACAACCGAAACAAAATAACAAAAAAAAACCCCAACAAACAAAACAAAACACCCCTTCTTTTCAGTCAACTCCACCGCCAAAAGCCAGCTAGGGGTAACCGGCCCCACGGCGAGACCCCCGCCGGGAGCAGCACCCCCGCTTTCTGCTCCCGGCCGCTCCGCGCTGCCCGGCGCGACTGAGCAGGGGGCCCGCCGGCACCTCCTTATATAGCCTCGCCCCCCGCGAGAGCCGGGCCGTGCGCAGCGGCAGGGGCGGGAGGGGGCGGGGCCGGAGCGTACCAAGCGGCGGAGGGGGAACGGGAGGGTGAGCGGTGCGGGGAGAGATGGGATAGAAGCGGTGAGAAGAGGGAGGGGGTGGCAGGCGCTGGTGGTGGTCGTGGGGGGAAGCGGGGGGACGGAATGGAGGGGGCTGCGGGCTGCGCGTGTCGCTGGGGTTACACAAAGAGGCCCCCCCGGGCGGTGGGAGAAGCTCATGAATAATGCATAGCGGTGCGAGGGGAAAGCCACGCCCCCGGCGCCGAAGTGCGGCTGATTCCGTCTCCGAGCGTTGAGCGCTGCTGGAAGCGTCCGGAAATTGCCGAAGCGCAGCCGGAAGCGTCCGGAGATTACCGAAGGTGCCGGAGATTGCCGAAGCGCCGCTCCGAGCTGCGGCCTGCGCCGCCGTGGCCTCGCCCGCCCGCCTCGCCCGCGCCGCCGCTCCCCGGCCCGGCTGCCGCTGCTGGGAAAGGCCGCGGCTTGGGCCTACTCCCGGCGGGGGGAACGTGGGCGAGCCCGGCGCGGCGGAGGCGGCCTCAGGGATGGTGGAGAAGCGTCTGAGGGGGGGCGAAGGGAGGGTTGCGGAGAGGTGGGGCGTTGGGGGAGCAAGGGGAGTGGGGGGGGGGGCGGGATATTTAGTGGTTGGGGGAGATGGTTGGGGCAGGAATGAGGCGTTTGGGGGGCAATTAAGGGCGGGGGGGGGACTTGAGGGGCAGGGAAGGGGTGTTGGAGATTTGGGGGGCAAGAGGGTTATTTTAGGGGGGCAATTAGGAGCAGGGAGGGGGTGTAGGAGGGTCTGGGGGTCAAGAAGGTTATTTTGGGGGTACAGGAGGGTTGGGGGGGCAATTGGCAGGGTGGGGGGATTGGGGAGGAGCAGGGGGTTTGGGGGACATTTGAAGGCAGGGTGGGGGACTTGGGGGCAGTTAGGGCTTTTGGGGGGCAGGTTAGGGGGAGGGAGGGGGTTTTGGAGGGTTTGGGGGGCAGGAGAGTTGTTTGGGGGGCAATTGGGGGCAGGGAGGAGGTGTTGGAGCATTTGGCGGGGATTTGGGGGGCAGGGAGGGGGTGTCCCCTCCCCCATCTCTATCAGGGTCTCCTTTGTCACCCTGTCACCAGTGAGGTCCCGGTCACCCGGAGGGCGCCCCCCACCCCCACCGGTGCCACCCCTGACCTGCCCCCCCGGTCACCATCTCCAGTGGGGTCCCCATTGTGGTCCCCGTGTCCTGGGGTCCACAACTGTGCAACAATGTGACGCACAACACAAGCACAACACGTGGCAGCACAACGTGATGCACAACACAACCGATGACAGCGTGCAGCACAGCCGCAGGACAACCATGACACCTAGCAGCAAGGCCTGACACGCAACACAACCGGCAACACCCGGCAGCACAGCCTGATGCACAATGTCACCCACAACACTATGTGACACAACCCCAAGCAGCACAACCTGACACAACAAACCCGCAACAGCATGCAACACAACCAGCAACACCCAGCAGCACAGTGTGATGCACAACATGATGCACAATGAGACCCATGGCACCCTGTGCAGCACAGCCTGATGCACAATGTGACATGCAACACAACCAACAACACCTGGCAGCACAGCGTGACACAACACACACCACCACCCAGCACAGCCTGATGCACAATGTGACCCACAATACCATGTGACACAGCCCCAAGCAGCACAGCCCGACACACAGCACAACCAACAACACCCAGCAGCACAGCCTGACGCACAACACAACCAACAACAGCATGCAGCACAGCCTGACATGTAGCACAGCCGCAACGTAACTGCAACACCTGGCAGCACAGCCCGATGCGCAATGTGATGCACAACATAACCCACAACACCCGGCAGCACAACCTGGGGTGCAACACAGCCCTCAGCAGCACAGCCCGACATACAACACAACCAACAGCACCCGGCAGCACAGCCTGATGCACAACACAACCAACAACAGTGTGCAGCACAGCTGCAACGCAACCACAACACCCAGCAGCACAGCCTGACAAGCTACACAACATGACACAAAAACCTGACGTGCAGCACAACCTGCCTCGCGACACAACCCGCAACACCGTGTGCCACAACCTGCCATACAACATGACCCACAACACCGTACGACACAGCCTGACACACAACACGACCCACACCACCGTATGGCACTGCCTGACACACAACATGACCCGCAACACCATGTGGCACAACCAGCTCCACAATGTAACCTACAACACTGCATGGTACAACATGACCCACAACACCGCGGGGCACAACCAGCACAAGGCAGCCGACGGCGCGGTGACAATGTGACACAGCTGGTGACACAATGCAACACCGGGAGCGCGGCGCTGCACCTGAGTCCCCAGCACACGCACAAACACGTGTGCACACGCGTGGAGTTGTGGGGGGTGGTACACCCGGCCGTGTATGTTGTGCCGCTGTTTGTGTGCCTTGTGTGCTGGTGTGCCCCCGGTTGTGTCCCCAGTTGTGTGTCACCGTACCCCCCGTTGTGCCCCAGTTGCATCCTGTCATGCCTCAGTTGTGTCCCCAGTTGTGTGTCACTGTACCCCACATTGTGCCCCCAGCTGTACCCCCTGTCGTGTCCCACTGTGCCCCCTGGTTGCGTCTCACTGTCCCCCCAGTTGTGTCCCACTGTCCCCCCAGTTGTGTCTTGCTGTACCCCCCACTGTGCCCTCCGACTGTACCCTGCTTGTGTCCCACTGTCCCATGACTGTCCCCCTGGTTGTGCCCCCAGTTGTGTCTGACTGTCCTGCCGGTTGTACCCCCAATTGTGTCCCACTGTCCCCCCAGCTGTCCCCCCAGTCGTGTCTGACTGTCCCGCTGGTTGTCCCCCCACTTGTGTCCCCTTGCCCCCCCGGCTGTGTCCGACTGTCCCCCCCTCGCTGTCCCCCCGCCTGTCCCCTACTTGTGTCCCACTGTTCCCCTGACTGTACCCCCAGTTGTGTCTGACTGTCCCGCCTGTTGTACCCCCAGTTGTGTCCCACTGTCCCCCCAGCTGTGTCTCACTGTCCCCGCCTGCTGTCCCCCCGCCTGTCCCCCAGTTGTGTCCCACTGTCCCCCTGACTGTCCCCCCAGTTGTGTCTGACTGTCCGCTGGTTGTCCCCCCACTTGTGTCCCCTTGCCCCCCCGGCTGTGTCCGACTGTCCCCCCCGCTGTACCCCCGCCTGTCCCCCAGTTGTGTCCCACTGTCCCCCCAGCTGTGTCCAACTGTACCCCCCCGCTGTCCCCCTGACTGTCCCCCCGGTTGTGTCTGACTGTACCCTCCGCCTGTACCCCTGTTGTGTCCCACTGTCCCCCCAGTTGTGTCCCCTTGCCCCCCTGGCTGTGTCTGACTGTCGTCGTCCCCCCGCTGTCCCCCCACCTGTCCCCCAGTTGTGTCCCACTGTCCCCCTGACTGTCCCCCCAGTTGTGTCCGACTGTGGCCCCTGCTGTGGCCCTGCCTGTCCCACTCTGGTGTCCCCCTGTCCCGTCCCCGTCCCCCCCGGCTGTCCCCGCCTGTCGCTGTCCCCACTTGTCCCCCCCCCGCCTCCGCTCGTCCCCCCGCGTCTCCCCCGTGACCCCCAGTGGGGTCACCCCCCCGTGTCCCTGTCCCCCCCCGTTGTCCCCCCCCGTGTCCCCGTGGGGGGGGGGGGGGGGGGGGGGGGGGGCTCCCTCCCACCCGGGGCCCAACGGCGCCGCCTCCATCTTGTGCCGCCGCCGCACCGTCGCGACATCAACCGGCCCCGGGACAGGCCCCGGTAACGACCCCCCCCGGGACCCCCCCAGCGAACCCCCCCCCTCTGCACTCGGACCCCCCACCCCCACCCCTGGGGGGCACCGGAACCCCCCCACCCCGCATCGGGCCTGGCGCAGGATCGGGACCCCCTTCCCCCACCGCAACCCCCCCCCCCCCATGAACAGGGGGGTCCTCATGGGGCTGATGCCCCCCCGAGCCCCCCCTTCCTCCGGGGGGGCCGCCCCCCCCCCCCCCCCCCCCCCGCCCCCGGGACCCACAAAGTACCCTGGGACCTCCCAAAGTGCCCCACCCCCCTGCAACACCCCGCCACCACCCCCACCCCCACCCCCCTCCCCGGGACCCCCCAAATGTCACTCGCCCCCAAGACCCCCCAAGTGCTGCTGGAGGGGTGGGGGCTGAACCCGGGGGGGGGAGGGGGGCAGTTAGGGGGTCGCCGCGGCGGTTGTGCGTGTGTGACTGTTGGGGGGCGGGTGTGCGGGGGCGGGTGGGGCGCGTGTCCCCCATGTGTCATGTCCGTGTGCGGTTGTGCATGTCAGGTGTCCATGTGCGGGTGTCTGTGTCATGTCCCTGTGCGGGTGTGTGTCTGTGTGCGATTGAGTGTCAAGTGTCCGTGTGCGGGGGTGTGTGTCATGTCCCTGTGTGGTTGTGCGTGTTGAGTGTCCCTGTGCGGTTGTGTGTCCGTGTGCAGTTGTGTGTGTTGTGTCTGTGTGCGTGTCAAGTGTCTGTGTGCGGGTGTCCGTGTCATGTCCCTGTGCGGTTGTGTGTCCCTGTGCGGCAGTGCATGTCGTGTCTGTGTGCGATTGTGCAACCCTGTGCGGTTGTGTGTGTCATGTCCCTGTGCGGGTGTGCATGTCGTGTTTGTGTGCGGTTGTATGTTCCTATGTGGTTGTGCATGTCAAGGATCTGTGTGCTGCTGTGCATCCATGGGCGGTTGTATGTCCCTGTGCAGTTGTGGGTCCCTGTGCGGCAGTGCGTGTCGTGTCTGTGTGTGACTGTGCTTATCAAGTGTCCGTGTGCGATTGTGCATCCCTGTGCGGTTGTGTGTGTCATGTCCCTGTGCGGGTGTGCATGTCGTGTTTCTGTGCGGTTGTATGTCCATATGTGGTTGCGCATGTCAAGGATCTGTGTGCTGCTGTGCATCCATGTGCGGTTGTATGTCCCTGTGCGGGTGTGTGTGTCCTGTCTGTGTGCGGTTGTATGTCCATATGTGCTTGTGCATCTGTCTGTGGTTGTGCATGTCAAGGATCTGTGTGCTGCTGTGCATCCATGTGCGGTTGTGTGTCCCTGTGCGGCAGTGCGTGTCGTGTCTGTGTGCGACTGTGCTTATCAAGTGTCCGTGTGCGATTGTGCATCCCTGTGCGGATGTGTGTGTCATGTCCCTGTGCGGGTGTGCATGTCGTGTTTGTGTGCCGTTGTATGTCCATACGTGGTTGTGCGTCTGTTTGTGGTCGTGCATGTCAAGGATCTGTGTGCTGTTGTGCATCCATGTGTGGTTGTATGTCCCTGTGTGGGTGTGCGTGTCTTGTCTGTGTGCGGTTGTATGTCCATATGTGGTTGTGCGTCCGTCTGCGGTTGTGCATGTCAAGTATCTGTGTGCTGTTGTGCATCCGTGTGCGGTTTTGTGGGCGCCAAGTGTCTGCATGCAGTTGTATGTCCCTGTGCGGTTGTGCATGTCAAGGGCCCATGTGCGGCTGCTTGTGTGTCTGTGTGCGGTTGTGAGTCCATCACGCCTGTGCACACCTGTGTGTCCGTGTGTGATTGTGCCAAGTGTCTCCGTGTGTCCATGCATGGTTGGGAATGTTGTGTGTCCCTGTGCGGTTGTGTGCGTGGCTGTGCGTTCATGTCTGATTGTGAGCGTCATGTCCGTGCGTGCCATGTCACCGTGCACACATGCGAGGGCTGTCAGGTGTGGGTGTGAGTCCCCATTGTACTGCCACGTCTGTGTCACTCTCCCGGCACAGGCACAACACACACGTGTGCAATGGTCATGCGGTTGTGCGCAGGCACCGTGCGCCTGTAGCCCACGTGTGCACGTGTGTGCATGTTGGCTTGCACTTGTGCACATGCAAGCATGATGCATTTGCTCTGTGTGGGTGTTGCGTGCGCTGCAGGTGTTGCATGCGGGTGTTTTGTGCACTGTGGGTGTTGCATGCGGGTGTATGTGTGTGTATGGGATGTGCGGTGCGGCTGTTGTGTATTGCGCGTGTGCTGCTGCGTGCAGTGCGGCTGTTGTGCACATGCGTGGGCTGTTGTTGTGCACATGTGCAGTGTGGGTGTTGTGTGTGCTGCTACGCCCAGGTGCTGCAGCTGTTGCGTGCGGTGCAGGGGGCTGTAGGTGTGCTGGGGGTGTTCCTGCACCCACATGCATGTGTGCTCAGCTGGTGTGCATGCAGCGTGGGTGTTGTGTGCACTGTGTGCATGCACCGCGGGTGTTGCACACCCTGCATGTGTGCACACCGTTTGTGCTGCAGGCGCTGTGCGTGTCGTGCACGCACTGTACCCGTGTGCGTCTTACAGCTGGTGCGCGTTGTGCGGGTGTTGCGTGTGTCCTCTGTGTGTGCGTGCCTGCTGGAGGTGTTGCATGTGGGTGTTGTGTCCTGGGGTTGTTGTGTGGGGGTGTTGTGTGCTGAGGCTGTTGTGTGGGGGTGTTGTGTGTGATGTGCAATGCAGGTGTTGCATGTCGTGGGCGTTGTGTGCTGGTGTTGCATGCGGGTGTTGTGTGCGGGTGTTGCACAGGTGTTGGGTGCTATGGGTGTTGCATGTGGGTGTTGTGTGCGGGTGTTGCACAGGTGTTGGGTGCTGTGGGTGTTGCATGAGGGTGTTGCGTGTAGTGTGCGATGCAGCTGTTGTGTGTTGTGGGTGCTGCATGCAAGTGTTGCATGGGGGTGTTGCACGGGTGTTGTATGTTGTGGGTGTTGCATGCAGGTGTGTATGGGTGTTGTGTGCGTGCAGGTGTTGTGTGCAGGTGTTGCATGTTGTGGGTGTTGCATGCAGGTGTTATGTGTGGGTGTTACTTGCGGGTGTTGCATGTAGTGGGTGTTGCATGCAGCTGTCGTGTGCATGCAGGTGTTGCATGCGGGTGTTGCACGCAGGTGTACGGTGCAGGTGTTGCACGCGGGTGTGCGATATGGCTGTTGTGTGCGGCTGTTGCGCACGTCACACGAGTGTGTCACCCCCCCCGCCACTGCCTGTCACCCCGGGGGGTGTGGGTGTGTGTGTCCCCAACCCCTCGCGCGCAGCTGGGTGACACCCCCCGTCACCCGCCTCCGACTGTGCCTGTCACTCACTGACACACACCCCCCACCCCCCCCCGCCCCTCACCCCCCCCAGCCCCCCTCTGCCTGTTCCTTTAACAGCCCCCGGCGCAAGGGCTTGTGGTAGGAAGGGGGCCTCGTGACATCACGCCCAGCCCAGCCAATGAGCATCCAGGTGAGCTCTGACGTCACCCTTACCCGCTCTCCCATTGGTCCGCGGGGGGTGTGACACGGGGCGGGGTCCCCCTTTTTTTCTGCTCCCTCATTGGCTGCAGGTGAAAGGTCTTTCCCCTGGCAGGATCTTGGGGGGGGGGGGAGGGGAGGGGTGTTGGGGGGGGAGGGGGTGTTGGGGGGGTTGTTGCCATGGCAACAGTTGGGTGACATCTCCCCTCCCCCCTCACCGGGGATGCCGCCGCCTGTGACGCCCGTCACCGCGGATGGAGGTTGTCAGGCGGCTCCGGGGTACTTTTTTTTGGGGGTGGGGGGTGGGGTGCGAAAGGAGCGGGGGGGGGGGTTGGTGGGCCTCCCCTCCCCCACCCCCACCCCCCGACATTTGGGGTCCCCTCCCCGTTGCCCCCCGGGGTGGGAGGGGGAGGGGTGCTGGGGGTGTCTGGGTGTTTCCTTGCGGGGTTGTTGCCGTTGACAACGGTGGGGTGGGGGGGGAGGGGGGCGGATGGGGGAGGGGGGGGTGGTGCATGGGGGGGTGTCCCCTCTGCCTGTATCCCCCTTCCCCCTGTCCCTGTAGGCCTCCGGCTGTAGCCGCTGCGTCAGGTTGTTCCCCTCCCCCTTGACCCCACCCCCCGCTGGCATCGGTTGTACCCAGGGTGGCCCCTCCCCCACCCCCCTGTCACCCCCATCCGCCTGTACCCCCTTCCCCACTGCACCCCCTCCCCACACCCCGCCTGGCACAACCACCCCCTCCCCCGTCACCCACTACCCCCCCCCGCGACTGTACACACCCCCAGTCGCGGGACAACTACACCGCGATGTCACTCTGACGCCTGATGACATCATACAGTAGGTGACACCCCCCGATGGTGTCACCCCCGGGCAGCCCCACCCGGCTGTACCCACCACCGCGGGGCACAGGCGGCGCCCTGCCCCCTCCAGCGATGTCACACCTGTGGTGGCGGTGATGTCACGCTGTGCGGCATCTCCGGCCCATGACGTCACGTGTCCCATGTCACGCGGCACCCAGAGCTGCACACCCCGCTGCCACATCGTCACCCGCTGCTGCTTTGTCACCTGCTGCCACTTTGTCACCCGACGTGTTTTGTCACCTGCTGCCACTTTGTCACTCACCGCCATTTTGTCACCCTCTACTTTTCATCACCCAGTGCCACTTTGACACCCTCTTTCATTTTGTCACCCGCCACCATTTTGTCACCCGTTGCCACTTTGTCACCCATTTCCACTTTGTCACCCGTTGCTGTTTTGTCACCTGCTGTCACTTTGTCACCCACTGCCATTTTGTCATCTGCCACCATTTTGTCACCCACCACCATTTTTCCCCACTGGTATTTTGTCACCCGCTGCCATTTTGTCACCCGCTGACACTTTGTCACCCGCTGACACTTTGTCACCCACCACAATTTTGTCACCCTCTACTTTGTCACCTGCTGCTACTTTGTCACCCAACATGTTTTGTCACCCGCTGCCACTTTGTCACCCGCCGCCATTTCCCCCACCAGTACTTTGTCATCTATTCCCATTTTGCCACCCTCTACTTTGTCACCCTCTTTCATTTTGTCACCTGCCACCATTTTGTCACCCCCTCCACTGCCACTGTCACCCATTTCCACTTTGTCACCCCTTTCTATTTTGTCACCCGTTGCCAGTTTGTAACCTGTTGCCATTTTGTCACCCACTGCCACTTTGTCACCCACCCCATTTTTTCCCCACTGGTAATTTGTCACCCGCTGCCATTTTGTCAATCATTTCGACTTTGTAACCAATCCCATTTTGTCACCTGTCACCGTTTTGTCACCCGCTGCCACTTTGTCACCCGCCACCATTTTTTCCCCGCTGGTACTTTGCCACCTGCTGCCGTTTTGTCACCCTCTACTTTGTCAGCCACTGCCACTTTGTCACCCATTTCCACTTTGTCACCCATTTCTATTTTGTCACCCACTGCCATTTTGTCACCTGCTGTCATGTTGTCACCCAACGTGTTTTCTCACCCACTGCCATTTTTTCACCCACCACCATTTTGTCACCCACCACCATTTTTTCCCCGCTGCCATTTTGTCACCCAGTTCCATTTTGTCACCCGCTGCCACTTTGTCACCCACCACCATTTTTTTCCACCAGTTCTTTGTCACCTGTTCCCATTTTGTCACCCTCTACTTTGTCACCCGCTTCCATTTTGTCACCCACTTCCATTTTGTCACCCACTGCCACTTTGTCACTGGATGTGTTTTGTCACCCGCTGCCACTTTGTCACCCACCACCATTTTTTCACCGGCTGCTACTTTGTCACCTGTGTGCACACGTGTTGTACCACCAGACTGTGACCCCTCCTCGTGGCCTCCAACTGTTGCTTCCTCCCGTCACAACCGACTGTTCCGGCACAACCAGAGGCAGAAGCCAGGATGGAGCTGCCCCTCCTGTCCCCACCTTGCTACAGCCGCACTGGGCTGGCGCAGTGCTGGCACGCTGTAGTCGCGGTGTCACCCTGCCCGCACCCATGACTGTGGTGCGATGCGGTTGGGACGTACCCACGGGCAGACTGGGAACCCCGGGCAGGCTGCCGGGTGTGCTGAGGGCACCGCTCCGCCTGTTCTGCCCATTATCGCCCCTCCGACTGTAACCAGGCTGCACCGCTTCGCCTGTACTTGATTTTTCCCCCCTCCGATTGTAGCCAGGCTGCACCACTCTGCCTGTACTGGCCTTTATTGCCCCTCCAACTGTAGCCGGGCTGCACCGCTCCGCCTGTACTGGCATTTATTGCCCCTCTGACTGTAGCCAGGCTGCACTGCTACGCCTGTACCAGCCTTGCTTACCCATCCTCTATTCCGGGTACCCCCGTGTCCAGGTGTTCCTGTGGCCCCCCCCCAGCACCCTGGGGACCCTGTGTCCAGTTGTACTGACCCCCCTCCCGCTCCCCTCCCCCCCAGGAGGCCCTGCCGGCTGTGACCCCCCACCGAGGACCCCCGGAGCAGCAACACCTAGTCCATGAGGCCTCTCACAGGTAGGGGACACCCCACCGTCGCCATGGCAACCGGCCTCATCCGGACCCCCCTCATTGCCATGGCAACCCACAGCTGTCACCATGACAATGGGCCGCATCCTGCCCCACGGCGCTGTGGGGTGATGCTGTGGGGCTGCATCCTGCCCCATGGTGCTGTGGGGCTGGATCCTGCCCCACGGCGCTGTGGGGTGATGCTGTGGGGCTGCATCCTGCCCCATGGTGCTGTGGGGTGATGCTGTGGGGCTGGATCCTGCCCCATGGCGCTGTGGGGTGATGCTGTGGGGCTGCATCCTGCCCCATGGTGCTGTGGGGTGATGCTGTGGGGCTGGATCCTGCCCCATGGCGCTGTGGGGTGATGCTGTGGGGCTGGATCCTGCCCCATGGCGCTGTGGGGTGATGCCGTGAGGTGCAGGAGCTGGATCCCACGGTCCGATGGGGTGGATCCCGCGGGGGATGGGGGGCGGTGGGGCCCGATCCGGCGGCGCCGTGGGGCGCTGGGCTGGATCCCGTCCCGGGCGGCGGCGCTGGCCCCGATCCCGGGTGGGCGATCGGCCAAGGCGGCTTCGGCTCCTCGGGGGGGGGGGGGGGGGGGGGGGGGGGGGGGGGGAAGGATCCGGCCGCTGCGCACATCCGGGATCTCCCGGGATCTGGGGGGGGCCGCGCCCTGCACCAGGTAGAGCCCCCCCTTTCCCCCCCCCCGCCCCCCCACTGGATCCCTGGGGATCCTGGCGGCAGGGGGCGGATCCTGGTGGAGGGAGCGGGGCAGATGGGCTGAGGAGGATCCCATGGGATTGCGGGGGGGTGTGTGGGGTGGGGATCCCTGCCCGGTTGGGGTCTGGGATCTGCCAGGATCTCTAGGGCTGGAGCTGAGCTGGGATTGGAGCTGGGATTTCCTGGGATCTGTGGGGCTGGATCCTGGGCAGGATGGGTCTGAGATGTGCCAGGGTCTGCGGGGCTGGATCCCAGCTGCAATGGAGCTGGGATCTTCTGGGATCTGTGGGGCTGAGCGAGGATGGAGCTGGGATCTGCCAGGGTCTGTGGGGCTGGATCCCAGTTGGGATGGAGCTGGGATCTTCTGGGATCTGTGGGGCTGAGTGAGGATGGAGCTGGGAACTGCCAGGGTCTGTGGGGCTGGATCCCAGCTGGGATGGAGCTGGGATCTTCTGGGATCTGTGGGGCTGAGCGAGGATGGAGCTGGGATCTGCCAGGGTCTGTGGGGCTGGATCCCAGCTGGGATGGGTCTGGGGTCTCCTGAGATCTGTGGGGTTGGATCCCACTGTCATGGAGCTGGGATCTGCCAGGATCTGTGGGGCTGGGCATTGGTTGAGCTGGATCCTGGATCACCTGGGGTCCGCGGGGCTGGAGCTGAACTGGGATGGAGTTGGGATCTCCCAGGATCTGTGGGGCTGAGTCCCAGCTGCAGTGGAACTGGGATCCCCCTGGATCTGTGGGGCTGGAGCTGAGCTGGGGTGGAGCAGGGATCTCCTGCGATCTGATGGGGGGGGGGGGGCGGGGCAAGTAGTCACGGGGCTGAGTTTGGGATCCCCGGGGACCTGGGGGTCTGGCAGTTGCCTGCAAAGGATCTGGGATCTGCCAGGATCTGTGGGGCTGGATCCCAGCTGTGACAGAGCTGGGATCTCGGGGAGGGGGGGGGGGGGAATCCCTGACCTTGGCAGCTGGATCCCACGCCCCTGGGGGTATCTGTGAAACTGGGGGGGGGGGATCCCTTGGTGGGGGATCCAACCAGCTTGGGGGGATCCCTTGACCCCAGGAGCCATCCCCGAGCCCCAGAGGTGCTGTGGGGCAGAGCAGGGGATGCTGGGAAGGATGGGGATGGTCTGGGGGGGGCAGCAGGGGGTGTGGGGCAGGTTGGGGGGCAGGAGGGGGTCCTGGGGGGCAGGTTGGGGGGCAGGAGGGGGGTGCTGTGGGGCTGTGGGGCAGGTTGGGGGGCAGGAGGGGGTCCTGGGGGGCTGGGGGGCAGGTTGGGGGGCAGGGGGGGTGCTGTGGGGCTGTGGGGCAGGTTGGGGGGCAGGAGGGGGTCCTGGGGGGCAGGTTGGGGGGTGGGAGGGGGTCCTGGGGGGCTGGGGGGCAGGTTGGGGGGCAGGAGGCGTGCTGTGGGGCTGGGGGCAGGCCCTGGGCTGGCTGTGGGTCGTGCCGTGGGTCACGCCAGGGGTGACACTGTGGGTCGTGCCGTGGGGCAGCCCCAGGGTGGGGGTCGCGCCGTGGGTCGCACCGTGGGTCGCGCCGTGGCGGCTCCCGCAGCCATTTTAGCCGCCGGCCGCGGAGGCCTCGACGCAAAATGGCTCCTCAGTGCCGGGGGGGGGGGGGGGGGGGGGGGGGGGCGGGGGCCAGGCGCTGTGGGGCTGGAACTTGTGGGGCTGGGGATCCCCAGCCCCATGGCAGGGACAGACCCTGCCCCACAGCACAGGGGGAACCCCAGTGTGTGTGTGTGTGTGGGGGGGGGGGGGGCTGCCCCACAGCACGGGGACCCCCCCCCAGCACAGGGACCCCCCCAGCCCCACAGCATGGGGACACCCCCCCCCAGCCCCACAGCATGGGGGGCACAGGTGGTCCTGGGGGGTGGGAGGGGGGGCGGGCGGGGTGGGCGGGGGGAGGGGCTGGGGGAGCAAAATCCATGGGGCTGGGGGTGGTGGGGCGTGAATTTGTGGGTGGGGATCTGTAGGGCTGGGGGGACCCCGTGCTGTGGGGCTGGGGAGCCCTAAAGTGTGGGGCTGGGGGACCCTGATCTGGTGGGGCTGGGGGACCACCGATCTGTGGGGCTGGAGGGTGAAGGCAGAGCATGGGGCTGGGGACCCCCCACATGGGGGGCCTGGAGGAGCCGTTGGGACCCCCAAGGCACCCACAGAGGGGTCCCAGGTGTCCCCAGCCCCACAGATGGGGGTACCCAGGCGTCTGTCCAGCCCCATAGGGGGGGTCCCCAGGTGTCCATCCAGCCCCACGGCGGGGACCCAGGTGTCCCAGCCCCACAGATGGGGGTCCCAGGCGTCTGTTCAGCCCCATAGGGGGGTCCCAGGTTTCCATCCACCCCCCCAGGGGGTCCATCCAGCCCATAGCGGGGTCCCACGTTTCCATCCAGCCCCACAGAGGGGTCCCAGGTGTCCCAGCCCCACAGATGGGGGTCCCAGTGTCCATCCACCCACCACAGGGGGGTCCGTCCAGCCCCACAGATGGGGGTCCCAGGTGTCCATCCAGCCCCATAGAGGGGTCCCGGCATTCCCAGCCCCACAGATGGGGGTCCCAGGTGTCCCAGCCCCACAGATGGGGGGTCCCAGATGTCTGTCCAGCCCCATAGGGGGGGTCCCAGGTGTCCATCCACCCCCACAGGGGGTCCGTCCAGCCCCACAGATGGGGTCCCAGGTGTCCATCCAGCCCCATAGAGGGTGTCCCAGGCGTCCCAGCCCCACAGATGGGGGTCCCAGCCCCATAGAGAGGGGTCCCAGCCCCACAAATGGGGGTCCCAGCCCCACAGCGGGGGGTCCCAGCCCCACACGTGGGGGTCCCAGGTGTCTGTCCAGCTCCATGGGGGGGGTCCCAGATGTCCATCCACCCCCACAGGGGGTCCGTCCAGCCCCACAGAGGGGTCCCAGGCGTTCCAGCCCCATAGATGGGGGTCCCAGGCGTCTGTCCAGCTCCATAGGGGGGTCCCAGGCGTCCCAGCCCCACAGATGGGGGTCCCAGGGCGTCCACCCACCCACCACGGCGGGGTCCCCCCCCAGCCCCCGCCGCTGACCCCCTCCCCCCGCAGGGGCGCGCCGCGGGGAGGCTCCGGTCGTGGAGGTGTCGGACGCCGGGCACTGCCGCGCGCTGCTGCTGGAGCTGAACGAGCAGACGGCTGCGGGGCCAGTTCTGTGACGTCACCATCATCGCCGAGGACACCAAGTTCCGGCCCACAAGAGAACGTCCTGGCCGCTTCCAGCCCCTTCTTCAAACGCGCTTTGGCCGAGGAGCCCACCTTGCCCTGCCCCCCCCCGCGTGCTGGAGCTGCCCGGCGTCCAGGCCGGCGTCTTCTCCGACGTCCTCAACTTCATCTACAACTCGCGCTTGGCCGTGCCCTCAGCCGGCGGCTGCCCGCGAGCTGGGGGCCGTGGGGCGCCGCTTGGGCATCTCCTGCCTGCAGCGCCTGGAGGCGGCACCCCCCAAGGAGAGATGACGGCTCCTGGACCCCCCGGCGGCTGGAGAACCCACCCCGTTCCCCCCCGCCGCCACCGGTGGAGTCTGACCTTCCCGCCGCGCTCCAGCGACACGCCGGCGGTGGCCGAGCCGTCGCCGTCGTCGCCCTCGCGTCGCCCTCGGGCGTCGGCGGCGTTGCGCGCTGCGGGTTGTGCGGCGCGGCTATCGGCACGGCGGCGGCGCTGGGGCTGCACGCCAAGCTGCACCGCGGCGCCGGGGGGTTGGCGTGCCGGCACTGCGGCAAGAGCTTCATCCACGTCAAGCGCCTGCAGACGCACGAGGTGCTGTGCAAGTACGGGCAGCGCGAGCCCGACGCCGCCGACGCCGCCAACCACCGCCGCTGCCGACGCCGGCCACCACCACCAACGCGTCGTCACCACCACGTCGTCTGCCGCCGAGCCGCCCCGCGCCGCCCAAAACCCGGCAAGAAAGCGCTGCGTCTGCGTCACCCTGGCGCTGGAGCCGGCGCCGGAGCAGGAGCCAGTGGTGAAGGTGGTGGACGGGCACGTGGTGTACCTGTGCGGCGTCTGCCAGCGCTCCTACATGACGCTCTCCAGCCTGAAGCGCCACGCCAACGTCCATTCCTGGCGCCGCAAGTAACCCCTCCGCTTCTGCGACAAGGTCCTTCGCGCTGGCCGGTAACCGCACCAAGCACGAGGTCTGGCACACTGGCGAGCGCCGCATACCAGTGCATCTTCTGCTGGGTACACCTTTGTCACCTACTACAACCTCAAGACCCACCAGAAAACCTTCCACGGCATCAGCCCCGCGCTCATCGCCTCCGAGAAGACCCCCAACGGCGGCTACAAGCCCAAGCTCAACGCCCTCAAGCTCTACCGCCTGTTGCCCACCCGGGCGCACAAGCGGCCCTACAAGACCTACAGCCCCGGGCTGGTGGCCGACGGCATCCGCCTCCCGGCGGCCGCGCGGCCGAACCGGTGGCCACCGGCGCCGCCTTCCCCCGAGCCGCGGCCCGAACCGGCCTCGTCATTGCCTACGGGCGGCCGGCGGCCTCGGTCATCGTGCGCAGCAGCGCGGCGGGCCGCGTTCCGTCATCGCCTACAACGAGGCCGGCGGGGGAGGGGTGGCGCGGGGCGGCGGCCGCCCAGGAAGAAGCAGGTGCTGCGGATTACAGTCGCGGCGCAGCGAGCGGCTGGGGGAGGCGCCGGTGGGGGGATAGCACGCGGCAGGCGGCGGCAGCGGCGGCGCCCCTCCCCCAACCGGCACCCGCCCCCCCGCCCCCCACCGGCCGCACCATGACCTACGTGGCCAAACCGGCCTACGTGGGGGCGGCGGGGGAGGGGCGGGCGGCGCCGCTGTGCCAGATCACCGTCCGCATCGGCGAGGAGGCCATCGTCAAGCGGCGCATCTCCGAGACCGACCTCCGCCTGGAGACCACCGGCACCGGCGCCGCGCCCTCCCCCCTGCCCCCCGCCGCGCCACCCCCCGCCGCCCGCTTACGCCGACATGCGACGCCGACGACCGGCTCTGGCGCCCCTACTACAGCTACAAGCCCAAGCGCAAGGCGACGGGCGGCGGCGCGACAACCGGCAGCGCGACAGGCGGCGGCGGCGGCGGCGTCAAGGCGAAGAAATCGCGGTGGCGCCGCAAGCTGCGGGCGCTGCGGTGGGCGCCGGGGGACGGTGCCGCCGGTGCGCCGGGTGACGGTGACACCCCCTCGGAGGGGCAGCGGCGGCGGGATTGGCAACACCCGTGCCGGGTGTGTGGGAAAACCTTCACGGCGCTGAGGAAACTACGGAAACACCAACGGGGACACGAGGGGGCGGCCGGCGGGGGTGGGGGAGGGGGTGGGGGTGGGGGTGGCGGGGGTGGGGGGGGGAGGGGTGCCCCCCACCCCCCGCGTGGGACGGCGGCCCTCGCTGCGCTTCGCCTGTAGCCGCTGCGCCAAGGTGTGCAAGACGGCGGCGGCGCTCAGCCGACACGCCAAGCGGCATCAGGCGGAGGCGCCGGCGGCGTCACCCGCGTCACCCGCGTCACCCGCGTCACCCGCGTCGCCACCCCGCGTCAACCGCCGCCACCGGACTGTCATTGCCTACACCCCGCCGGCGGCGTCGGCATCGGCGTTGGTGGTGAAGGAGGAAGGGGGAGGGGAAAAAGGGGGTGCCCCCCCTCCCCCTCCCGGGGACGCCGTCCCCCTCCCCCCGGTGACCCCCGGTGACGCGGGGCAGGGGGTCCAGGGGGTGTCCCCGGGGCCCAGCGGGGGTTACCCAGTTCAGGAACAACCGTTGGCTCTCCTGAGGCGGGGGGGGGACCCCGAGGTTGGGGGAGGGGGGGGGCAAAGGGGGGCGCCCCCCCGGCCCCCCCCTCCCACCCCTGGCTTCCCCCTCCCCTACGGCCCCCGGCTGGTGGCCGCGTACCCCTACCCCTTCCCCCTCCCCCTGGCCCTCAACGTGGTGCTCCCCGAGAGCGACGCGTTCCTGGGGGGGGGGAGGGGCGGGGGGGGTCCCCCCACCCCTCCCCCCCTCCGTCCCCCCCACTTTCAGCTTCCCTGGTGGGGGAGGGAAGCGACCCCGGAAAGCGGGGGGGGGGACCTGAAGGGGTGGGGGGAGGTGGGGGGGAGGGGTCCCACCCCATAGAGCGGGGGGGGGGTGGGGGGGGGAGGGGGCCAGCATGTGGGGGGGCCCTATAGGAGGTTTGGGGTCCCCTAGGAGATGGGGGGGGGGGGCTGCCCCATAGGAAGTGGGGGAGGGGGCATAAGAGTTGGGGAGGGGCGTAAGAGATGGGGGGGGCCCACAGGAGATGGGGGGGGGGGGGGCTGTAGGAGATGGGGGGGGTCCCATAGGAGATGGGGGGGGGCTCTGCCCCATAGGGTGCCCCATAAGAAGTAGAGGGGGGGCCCATAGCGTGGGGGAGGGGCATAAGAGGGTGGGGGGGCCCATAGGAGTTGGGGGACCCCGGGTGAGGAGGGGGGTCCAGCCCCACAGGGGAAGCGGGGGGGGGTCCCCCCTGCCCCATAGGGGGAACTGGGGGGGGGGTCTTCTGCCCCATAGGAGGTGGGGGGGCCCATGGGGGGCACTGGGACCCCCCCCCATAACGCCATGGGGGGGGGGCAGGATCTGGGGGTGCCACAGGGACCAGTGTGGGACCTGGGGGGGCACTGGGTATACTGGGGGGGGGTGCCCAGTCACCCCAAACTGGGGGGAGGAGGGGGGCGGGATGGGGGCTGGGGCTTCCCTCAGTGTAGGAGACCCCCCCCCCAGTGTAGGGGACCCCCCCAGTATAGGGGACTCCCCCAGTATAGGGGACCCCCCCCCCCAGTTTAGAAGACCCCTCCCGTATAGGGGCCCCCCAGTATAGGCGAGCCCCTCGCGGTATAGGCGAAGCCCTCCCAGTATAGGGCCCCCTCCCAGTATATTGCGGCCCCCCAGCATAGTGGGACCCCCTGGGCCCCCCCAAACAGTGGAGACCCCCCCCCGTAGTATGCCCCTCCCCATATATGCCCCTCCCCCCCCATTCCTCCCTCCTCTCCCCCCCCCCCCCCCAGGATTTTGCACCCCCAAAGGGACCCCCCCCACTATAGGGGCCCCTCCCCCCATACGTCAGGGCCCCTCCCCCAATAACCCGGGGTCCCCCCCCCACCATCTCGGGGCCCCTCCCCCACCCGACACCCCCCCCACCCCCCCACCCCCCTCAGCACCTTACGGCATCGCAGTGACATTCCAGCGTGTGTCCCGTCTCCCCTCCCCCCCCCCCCTCCCCCCCCCCGGCGTGCGAGGGGCGTGCGAGGCCCCGTGTCTTCCTCTGGGGGGGGGGGCGTCCTCGTGCAAGGCCCGGGCGTGCAAGGTGGGGGGGGGGGGGGGCACGCGGTGTGTGTCCTCGTGCAAGCCGGGCGGGGCCGGCGAGCCGGGTCCTCGTGCGACGCCCATACCTCGTGCAACGCACGACGGTGCCAGGTGGCTCCTCGCCCCTCCCCCCTCCCCCGCACGCCCCCCCCCCCCTCCCCCCCCCCCCCCCCCGTGCGAGCCCTGCCCTCGTGCCTCGCACGAGCGTGCACGGCCGGCGCCGCCCTCCCCGTGCCCACAACCCCCCCTTCCCCGTGCAAGTCCCCTCCCCCGCCCCCAGGTGCAAGGCCCGTCTTTATGCAATGCGCCCCCGTGCAAGGCCAGCCCTCGTGCAGCGCACGCCCGCGCCCAGGCCCCTCTCACGCCTGCCCCCTGCCCTCGTGCAAGCCGCCCCCACGCTACACACCGCCGTGCGAGGCCGGCGCCCCCCTCCCCCTCCCCCTCCCCTCCCCCACCCCCGTGCGTAGGCTCCTCCTTGCACAAGGGCTGTTCTTGTGCGAGGCCCTCCCGGCGCGAGGGTGGGCTCTTGTGCGCGGCCCGTCTTTGCACCAGGCCCGTCCTCGTGCAGGGCCACCCGCGCACCGCGGATGCTCGTGCGAGCCCCGCCCTTGCGCGAGCTGGACCCCTCGTGCGAGCCCCGCCCTCGTGCGAGGCCCCTCCTGGCACGAGAGCCA
>NW_023618211.1:0-22626 GCF_015220075.1 Falco rusticolus | reverse complement strand
GGCAATGCAGGAAACTTAATGGAATATGACAATTACCTCCAATTCAGCATTACTTCTTCTTGTCCTTAGCATCACCTTTCTCTGCCCTACTCATTTTAGTAAAATTGGTTTATTACTCTGCAAGGACTCATTGGATTTTAGGGAACATCGTCTGTTATTGATTGAATCTTTAATCTAGGCTTTTTGCAGGAAAAGACAGTTTCCAAGAGCACTATGGACTATGATGACCCTTTTCCTACCTCAGCAGGGCTCTTCACATATCGCAAGGAACCAGCTCAGTCATCCAGCCACAGTGGGCAGAACCACTGTAAATGCCTTCAAGTCTGAAAAGGGAGTTATTTTTTTTTTGTTGAGGGTACTTTTCCATCAGAAAGCATAAAGCACAGGCTTTTTGTAGACAATACTACTCCTCATCTCCCAGGAGACATTTGCTTTGCTACATCTCTACAATCGGTGGGAATCGGCAGAGATCCTTTGCCCCAGCCAGCTGACACCCACTGACTGGCATTCCCCCACTCAGCACACAACGGTAATCTGTGGTGCTCTTTCTCCATTCCAGTCCTCTTTCGTACCTCCTCAGCACCAGAAATAACTTTTCCTCCCCAAAATTCAGCTCTGCTTCATTTCCTCTATGTTTTACCTTTTCACCACTTTCATCACTTTTGCTACGCTGGCTGCAGTGTCGGTTCACCTGGAGTCAAGATACATCTGCAGCCTTCACACCTGCTGAGCTTCCACCCTAGGCTCTTCCTCCTCCGGGGACTAACATCCTCTAGCTTTCTGGTTTAGTATCACTGATACAAGGCCATCACTCTATGTCCACATTCTGGTTTCAACCCCATTTATTTTTCCTACTTTATTAAAATGAGTCAAAGTAAATTAATGACATAAAAAATATTAACTTTCAGGGTTGACCTATTTTTTAGCTGGACTGCACTACAGGTTTGATTCAATGAAAATAGTTTCAGGGTGGTTATAATTCAATAATGCATCAAATACTTTTCCTGAGTGCTTTCTTTCCACCACATACATACAGGGATCTAGCTATCCACTATGGATTAAAAGTTACTGTAAATTCACAAGACTGTAATTTAATTTCATAATTTTTAAAAGCATATTGGGCCCTAGATTAAATTTCAAGATACCCCTTCTGACTGGGTGTAAGAGACTGTGCTGCTGAGACCCACCATCGCCACAGCAGATGTTTTGTCTCAGCATTGCTATGGCAGGAAACGCATGCCATCCCCACAGGGAATGATCTATACATTGTTAAGGCAGGAAGATAACACCACTGGCACAGAAGGGATTTAAGGCAGGAGGGTAACACCACTGCCACCGCAGAGATTGGTCTATACATTGTTAAAGGAGGAAACCGACGGACACCATGGAGCAACGGGGGAGGCTGATCCTGCACAACCAAACCAAACCCTTGTGCATGTGCCCAGACTTGGGGTCAGGGGGGTCAGGGTGCCCAGAGGCCCCTGAGGAATGTTGGGCACGTACACCATTGCCGGGTGGAAGGTGTGGTTAAGCAGAACAGCTTATAGCAACTCCATAAAAAATGGAACCAACTAACATGGGACAGAACGTTCCCCCACCGGACTGGGAAACGAATCAGGCTGTTGGGACGCTGCAGCTCCGGGGTGGTAGCTATTGCCGTGAACTCTTTCTTCCCTTATTTCTTTCCTTCCTTTCTCTCACTTTAGCTCTCGCGCTCTCTCCCTTTGCATTTGCAGATTTATTGTTAGGCAAATAAAGTTCCTTGGCTCTTGACTCTGTGTCTGTCTGTGTGTGTGTGTGTGTGTGTGTGAGTGCGCATGCGTGTGTGTGTCTGTGTGTCTGTGTCTGTGTCTTGTGTGTGTGTGTGTGTCTGTGTCTGTGTGTGCGCCTGAGATATGCCTTGGTGCGAACTGAGTGCGGAGTCTGGATCCGCGGTTCTGTTTGTCCGTGAGGAAAACAGCCGAAGGACAAAGCGATAGAATTGAACAAGAGATGAGTCTCTAAAGAAGTTTACAAGTGTGACCTCCTGAGAGTGAAGGGCGGCGGCAGGGGTGGGAAGTGGTAAGAGAATTTACAGTGAGGCCCTCTCAGGATGAAATAACCCCTCTTTGGTGAAGTGTGTGCCCACACTTCTACAGATGTTCATGATGTTTCCCCCACTGAAGTATGGGGCGAAGATTTCTATAAACTGGATGACTTTTGGGAACCTATCATGCTCGCCCAGCTGCCTGAGGGTGAGAATGGGCAAAAATCAGTGGTTCCAACCGCAGAGTATAGTGGGTAGGATCACAATATTGCAGAAGGAAGCTAAAGTTAGGCCTGGCAAGGGAAAGATCCATAATTTGTGCAGTTTTAGGGGCAAGTTTGCAGCAGCCATAGAAGATAGGAGCCAAAGATTGTGTCAAGATGATGCCGTGGTAGATTCCTTGAAAATGGCAGTTAAAACACCGCCAGAGCAGTCAGAAAAGACCAAACAGCTATTAGAGCAGGAGAGAAACCAGAATGCTTTGTTAAAAGACACATTAAGAGAAGAATTGTGGAAACAAAGTGACTCGTTTGGGGAGGTGGAGTTGAAGTTAACAGAGAAAGGGATTAGACAAATATATGCCCGGGGGAAAAAGAGGCAGCAGAAAACCCTCCTCACACTGTATCCCCTAGTTAAGACTGAGTGTTTATATGAGACAGACAACGACACTTGTGCCCAAATTGTGCCCAAATGGTTATTAAAGAGCCTCCGTTTACAGCAACTGAGTTAGTAAAATTAAGGAAGGATTTTGCAAAGACTCCAAAAGAATCTGAAACAGAGTATGTTTGGAAAGCGTCCTTGTCAGGAGGGGATGGGATTTTGTTGTCAGAGAAGGAAGCAGAAGGATACTGGGGCCCAGGTGTGTTTCTAACTGCTGGCAACCATCAGGCCCCATGGTCATTAACGCAGAGGGCAGCGTATTGGGCCGGGGGAGTGAACCCTCTGGAAGGGGAGACCCCCTAGCCATAACAGGTACGGTGGATCAGCTGGTAGAAAGTGTACAAAAGGCAGCTTGTCTGCAGATGATGTATGACAGGAGGCTTGAATCTCACCAGGGCTCCCCCATGACGATGCCTGTGGACCCAGAAGGGATGACTCTTCTAATTCGAGGACTTCCTGATTCTTTAAAACCCATTGGGATCCAGCTACAGGGGAAAATACAAAATACCCCCATATCAGGCAGAGTTATGTGAGGGGAAATTGCTCAAGAGCTAATTAACTTTGGGACAAAATACGGTCCCGTTGGTAGGTCCTGGCAAAGACCTGAAATGAGAGCCGCAGAACTGCGGGAAAAGCTGAGGGACGCTTAGCACAGGCTCAGGGAAGTCAGAATTCTAAATCGGTCCGATGTACTGATCCTAGGGGAGGGAGACCCCTAAGCCAGCAGGAATGGTGGCAGCTGGGGCTCCAGAGAGGTATTCACTGGGATCTAATGGATGGGCTCCCGACCCAGAAACTGGAGAAATCTGTACAGACATGGTCAGGGCACAAAGTTAGTTTCAAGCCAACCCCTAGTGCCCCACCATCAATAGGCATCGGGGAAAAAGCTGATGAAGTGAAGAAACTATCCTCCATCCCCCGAAGGTGGGGGGGGAAGGGAGGGTGAATGTTTATTAGGCAACTCACCTTAAATTTGAGAGGAGATTTAATGATTACAGTGGCCGTTGGAACACAGAAAAAACCAATCTTGACACAGGAGCACAAATCACTGCACTGACGCAGAGTGAGGCAGAGCAATGTGGAATTTTGACTTTGTCTAAAACCCCAATTGTCCTAAATGCTTTAGGGAAAACTCAATCAGTACCTGTGGCCTTGGTAACATTATGGATGCCGGGGGAGGCAGGCCCAGGTAACACCCAGGCTGCAAAAGGCCCTTTCCCGACAAATCTTTTGGGCATAGATGTACTGAAGGGCAGGCAGTGGTATGATACCCAGGGGAATTCATGGTCCTTTGGCACTCCTCAGATCAGAGAATTAGCTGAAACGTCCTGGGCAGAAGAGCGCCTGTTGCAAGCAGCACCTACCCTCCCCCCTTCCAGGCTGACTAATGTGACAGCCTGTCCCTTGCCATTAGGGGCCCGGAGGGGATAGCTCCTGTGACCGAGGATCTTAAACACCAGGGCATTTTAACATTCACCCACTCCCCATACAATTCCCCAGTGTGGCCAGTTGGTAAATCAAATGGGAAGTGGAGACTGACTGTAGATTATCGTCGACTTAATGCAGACACTGGTCCCTTGACAGCAGCAGTGCCTAAGGGAGCTGAGCTCATCTCACTCGTCCAGGAACAGGCTCATGCGGTGATGGCCACAGCTGATGCGAAAGAGATGTTTGTCATGGGTCCCCAGCAAGGGGAGGACCGTGATCGTTTTGCTTTCACATGGGAGGGACCGCAGTATAGCTTCACTCGCCTCCCTCAGGGATATAAACATTCTCCCACCTTAGCACGTCACGCTTCGGCACAAGAATTAGCCCAAATTCTCCCAGAACAGGGAGTTAGAGTTTATCAATACACCGATGATGTTTTGATAGGAGGGGATGAAATTATTCCAGTACAGGTGACACAAGGAAAGATTGATTATACAGCACTTAGAGTCTCTGGGACTCCAGGTACCAGAGGGAAAGATACAAACTGCTGCAAATGAAGTGAAATTTTGAGGGATACGGTGGAGAGGAGGTTCAGCCTGTATTCCTCAGGACACCCTCTCAACACTAGAGCAGGTAAAAATTCCAGAAAATCAAAAGGAGCTGCAGCATGCCTCACGCTTATTGTTCTTTTGGAGAAGACACATCCCAGACTTTGCAATAATTGCACGACTCTTATATGGCCTGCTGCGAAAAGGAGCAGCTTGGGAATGGGCTCCAGCCCACGATGGAGCGTTACAGCTTTTGGTGTCCGAAGCCAACACCCACCACGCTTTGGGTCCTGTTCACCCCACTGACCTGTCCAGATTGAGTGGGGGTTTGCACACTCAGGATTGTCCGTTCATCTTTGGCAAAAAGGACCCGAAGGTCCTACCCACCCAATCAGATTTTACTCCAGGAGCTTTAGGGATGCTGAGAAACGGTACTGTAATTGGGAAAAAGGATTGTTTGTAGTGAGTGTTGCTCTCAGAGAAGCGGAGCGAACCATACGCCAACAGCCTCTAATTTTAAGGGGACCTTTTAAGGTAATTAAACCTGTGTTAGCAGGAACTGCACCCTGCACCCCCCCACGCCCCCACCCCCCCACCCCCTCCACCCGGGGTTAGGGTTAGGTTTTTGATTCAGACTATTAAGTACAAGACCAGGTGTTGTCCATGATCAAGTAGTCTAAAAACAGTAAAGCAGCAGCACTGGAGTCTACCCCAAAACAAACCCACTTGTTTAAAAAAGGTTTGATGAAGGAGTATGGCATTATACAGGAAGATGTAGCATTTCAAAGACAGTAATAATATTGGTGAGCTATGGATTTACGCTAATGTATTTATTCAAACAGTATAGTACAAAGTACAAGTAATTAAGCTAATGTTCCAGGAGGTGACACTGCTCTGGTCATTTTCAGCTGTTCACATTATAGAATTCTGATCATTATAATCAGTGATTATTTCTTTTACTTGAATGCCTTTTGTATTGTTGACTTCCATTTATTATGAATTTTCTAGTCTACCAGTGACTGAAAAAGTGTTAATTAGATTATGCTTTCTTTCAAGGAAAAATGAATTATCTGAGAAGAGGCCGATGCTTGTTCATAGTTTTAGCATTTTTGATTTTATTTAAGACTTTATAACAAATTACTAGATATGGCGGACTATATTCGGGTTGTGATTTGATACGCATGAGCAGAATATACTTTCATTTTATATTATATATTATATATTAGACTTCTCTTTTCCTGGGAAGGTAGATTGAAATTGTCATGGATAGAGATGAAGAAGAACTTGAGGAATTGCAATCCAAGTGGTGGTGTCAGCTTTTTGTAAATGCTAAGGTTTTTTTCAGACTAAGCAAAAGTATTTGGGAGGTTATATATCTATTTTCAGCATCCAGTGCTTAAAGTGAGTGGGGGACATAACCTTAAATGTAAACCTCCCTCTTGCCAGTTCAATAGAATTACAGGTGAAATGGTTCTAATTTCACCTTTTTATACTACCCAATTTAATGAATACCAAGGTGGGGGAAGTATATCAAATTATTTCAGGTGAAAAGTGATACATGCACTTACTCATTTGGTTCTCTCCAGATTTGGAATTAAAAACTTTACCACTTATTACATGATTCAAAAATCTTTGTTGAAGGGAAATGCAACTGTTTCATACTCTTACGATTCTGACGCTTCTGATAATTTGAAAATGACTATTATAGAAATATTTAAAACTCCGTTTCCAAATCTGGCTAGTTTATGTTACCATCGACTTGTTCCTCTGTTATGTAATTAGTTCTGTGACTAAAAAAATAGCCTGAAATTTACTGTCCAGTGAAATGGATAAGTTCTGGATACCTATTAATTGTAGAACTTGAAGTGTAGCTATTTAGTTATTGGACTTGCCAGCGCTGGCGAGAAGAGCCGGCCACGCAGCCTCTTGCTGCTCAGCTGCTCAGCACGAACCGCATCTGACCGTGCAGTTTGTCTAATCCAGTCCAAAGGTCAGTTGTCCCAAACAGACCCTACTCAGCTGTGCAGCACTTGGAGTACACCAGGGTGCTCAGTGGCTCCAGGGACTCTGCCAGCGATGAAACCTGCTACTGCTGAGGCGGGGGAGCCCCCAGGCTTGGTGGAGGAGCGAGGAAGAATGGCACTGAGAAAAGAAAGGACAGGCACCTGGGAATTCTTGCTTCTTCCTTCTGCTCCCCCAGTTGCTCTCAGCCTAAGGGTGGCCGCTTCAGATGAGTTCCCTGAAGGCCATCTTCTTCAGTCCTGTTGGCCGTCAGTGTTTCTGGAGCTGTCGAGCAAGAGTGTTAGACTCTCTAGACACAGAATTCTAGAAAGCTCTCAAGAAACAAGCTCTGTTGTACTTCCAAAATAAGATGCACAACATTTTGTGGAATTCTGATACTGTTTTGTGTTTAAATTAGCATGTTATCAGTTTCCTCTTTTCCCCTCCCTGTGATAACTGGAACCCATATTCTTTCCTGAAAGGTGGAATTTTAAGAGGTATCTTTTTAAGGTAATATGGATGATGTTGAAGTATTATATTAGTCACTGTTTGTCCACCAGGAAAAATGCTATCAGAAGAAATTATTCTTATTTAAATGAAGTTTTTTTCATGCTGTCACAGCTCTATTTTCTGTATCAGCTGCCTTCATGTATAATAGTAAAAATAATACAGGCTTATAAGTATGATACTATTAAAGCAGAATACCAAATTTTGATATACACTGTACATACCCAGCAACACTTCTGCAGAGTTGTACTGTGTAATATTAATAAGACTCATATGCTTATTTTTAATCTGTTTGTATGGAATAGGAAGCTAGTATAGCAAGCTTTGGTGAAAATGGCATAAATGCTGGAAGAGTTTAATGGGAATTTGTAAATAATGCTAGGTTCAAAGCCTAGTTTTTTGTTGGGTTTTTTTTTTCAGTCTTGGGGTTGATGGAGATTGGGTTATAGAAATACAGAATTTTTTTAGAATAGGATTATTTTAATACCAGCCTTTTCTATTTTCTGTTGTGCATTTTTTTTAAAACAATTTTGCAGTATAGAGAAATACTAAAGTAATCATGACAATGAAAGTACCGTATTTCTTTCAAGGACTTTTTTTTAATAGTCTTTTTTTTAATAGTCAGTGCTTCTCAGGGTAGGAATTGTGCATGTCTGCATTGCTGAGTAGCATCCAGCATGGTAAGGCCTTAACTGGGGTCTGTGGTTACTCTTGGAGTCTAAATAAAAACTATGTAAAAAGCTCCAATGTAAAAACGGTTATACTGATGGATTGGTTAGGCGGCTTTCCAAAATGGAGGTTTATTAGTATTACTCAATTAATAGGCACTTAGCTTTGTTTATTTACATTGCATGGCTTCTTTATTCAAGCAAGATTTATTCCTTAATGTTGGATTAAATCTGCACTTAGGCTCATTTTTATATTTAAAGAATTATTAGCCTTATCATCAAGCTTTAGGAGAAAGCAAATCATACGGGTTTTCTGAGCTTGTTTATGGCGCCACTTGTTACTTGTCTTTCTGCTCCACACCAATGCTCACATTATAGGTAGATTTTTTTTACCTCTTCATTTTATACCCTAATACAGACATTTCCAACAAAACCTGTAGCTGTACAGTAGTTCTAATTGTCTGTAATCATCTTTTCCTTCTTGTGAAGGAGTTGATACTATTATCAGTAACACACTCCAGGAGTAAGTGGATAGCAGTTTTACAACAGCGTATCTGTTTCTCTGACTAGTCACCTAAAGTTCTGTCCCTTTCTGTGCCATTCTTAGCCTTCCCTTCCCTGCCTCAGGAATGCTGCAGGTTAAATATTCTAGTATGAAAGTTACCTAATCTGGTTTTAGAAGTTAAAATTAAAAGTATGTGCTGCTATGTTGTGTCTAGAAATTAACAGCAAGATTTAGGTTTTAAAGCAGAGAAATACTGTGCTTAGTTCTCAGAAATATCGACAAACTTGCTTCTGTATTTTTCATTAAGTATATTCAAACATGATATGATATGATCTGTCTTGTTATGGCCCGCCCCAAAATTGTTTGAGGATCTTCAAAAGCTATTTAAAGTAGAAGAGGGGTGGTAGAAAGTGCTTTTAAAGTATAAAGCTCCTGAAGTATTGTGGGTAGGAAGGTTAAAGTAAATTAGGTACAGAACAAATGTATCTTTGTGGTTCTTCCTGAATAATGGTTTTCCATGACAATTTGCAAGTGACACATTCACTGAAAAGCACCTTGAACATGTGCCACTCATAATAAAGGGGCAACATTAATGTCCACGGTGTAAAGTATGAGAGTGTTCCTGTTTACTCCTGTCTCTGCTTAGAACAGTTTTCTACTTAGTCTTCCTTTGTATTTTAAGTTTCTTTCTATACAATGCCTTCAGAATGCTTCTAGCATTTAAACACATTTAAAATGTAAATACATTTAAGTTCCTTGTTACACTTCACAGGATTGTCTTGTGTTTGCTGCTAATAAAAAAGTGTTAAAACAAAAGAAACAAAACAAAAAACCTTCTGAGGAAATTTTTTCATGGATTAAGGTTTTGTATAATGACTTTACATGTAGAACTAAATCATTTAAGCATGAATGTGATGTCTGCTTTTTTGCTGTTTTTATGTAACCTGAAGATGTGTTGCGGTATGCTGAACAAGTGTTGCAATTCAAACTCGGATATAAAATTTGCAAGTGAAACTTTTCTACAGTAAAGAAAGAAAAATTGTACTGCAGTGACTCAGATTTTTACAGGGTACTAAACTTGTTCAAGATTGCAAGTAATATATTTGAATTAAACTTTTGTTCCTCCTTCAAATTGCTTTGTGGAGGTGAAGAGGGGTATTTTAAACGCATGCTGTGTGGAACTGCTGATTTATATGTGTACGTACAATTGTGTTTTGGAATGTCTTCAGTAAAGCAATTTTTACAAATGGAAGTAAGTCAGTTTTATCTGGAACGATTCTATATTAAAATTTTTAAAACAGCACTCATAGATTCGATGTTATCTTTAGGAAATACACAGGCATAAAGTCATCAAACAATATGTTCTTGTGTCCTGATGTTTTTCCATACGATAATACTGAAACATGTCAGCTTCATTTGTTGCAGGAAACAGAGGGCTTGAAGGAACAGAGCACCGAAAGCCAAATCCCATCCCATAACTCTTCAAACTTACTTTCCCCTCTCTCATCCCCACCCCGCAATCATATTTCCTGGAGTTCCCATCCATATTTGCATTCTTCTGGTCTCTCTGTTCTTTTTTTCTGAATCATACTTCTGGGTTTTTTTGTAGAGGAAGAGAACTGCTGAGAGAATGCCAAATAAGCAAAACTACTGTTTGTTGCCCTTGCAGTTCCTTCAACAGCCTTCAAAGTACTGAAGATTTCTTGGTTAAGAAGTGTTATACTACAAGGTTTATCAGCTGTGCAGTGTTCCCTGGCCAAGTTGGGAAAGGGTTTGTCAGAGGACTACCTACTCTTCCTTATTTTATCTTAAAAGAAAAGTAGCTCTTCCTTGGTACCGTATTCAAACTGCCCAAACTGATTTGGGAATGGTAGACTAGTGTGATGCTTAACTCTCCTCAAATGCTGCACAGCCTGGCTTCTGTTCCCATTTGATGTCTGCAGCTGGACGCTGAGTGTAGTCTTTCAGCTTCCAATGCTACTCATTTCCTTACTCCTTCCATACGTAAATAGCAATTGTATGGGTTCTATTCTCTTGTTTTCCCTTTTCAGTTTGATGATTGTAGAACCCTTTTAAGGGGCTGTTGAAGGAAAAGAGTCTCTTATGGAGCCATCCAGCAACATGACTTGGTTATTTGGTACCATCAGAGACAGCTGAAATATGACTGAAACACATTTTGCAAGTAAAAAGTGATGCTGTGGTCAATGGAGGAATTTTGAAGAACAGTGTCCTAAATTTGTCTCCTCTGGAGGTTACAAGTCCACAATTAGTTACTTAGACTATGAACAAAACATATTCTTGGATTAATTTCTCTGATCTAGTGACATATGTAAGATCATATCTAGTTGACTAGGGAGAGTTGTGTTAGGTCATAGCGATCCTCTCATTCCTACTTCATCGCTTCTCAGCTTGACTGTGGCAGTTCAGTGTATGTGGCATGAAGTTACCAGCATTAAAGAAACGTCGGTTCTGTCATAGGTGTCCTGCTGTAGCACACTGGGTATCTATACAGAAAAGATGATTTATCTCCATCTATGTGGAGTCTAGAGAACATCTCTTCCAGAAACCACTTGAGAATTCTTCAGCGCCTGGTCCAACACTCCCAATCTGTTGACCTTTATTTCTTAAAGCGATAAACATACAGCAGAGTGTATGCGTGAGATTATACACATGTGTAAACACACATTAGGTTATTTTTTTTAAAGAAAGGAAACCTGGTGGTGTGTGATCAATGTACTTGGATGCATATGCTTCTTTTGAGGGTGAAAGGTATTAGGTGTGTTTTTTAATGATGATTAGTTCAAGAGCTTGTATTAACTAGAATTCCTGGAACTCTTCAGCCATTATACAGAGACTGGCATGTACTCAGTCTCTGTCAGGTGTAAATTCAGCATATGCAAGTGATGCAGCTGCTAACCTCCAGCACGCCTGCAATAGAGATTTTTCACTTACTGATGTTTGCCTAGAGTCTAAAAATCTGTATGACTAAAAATGTATGTTTTCAAATATGCTAGCCTATGATGTAACCTAGAAGTCACCATTATCACCTAAATCATACCTGATTTCATCTGCTCATTAGCTGCGTTTTCTTGCTCAAAATCTCTCACTGTCTTCATTTCCATCAAAACAGGCAGCTGAGTGGGAAACCTGGGGACTCCTGTGTCTGCTTATTTTTACCAAAGGAACTTCTGTCATTTCATAAAAACTCTCATTTTTTGATTCAAGTACAGTTTTATTTCTCTTACTTATAACACTTATGTGTGTTTCTAAAACAGTGTATGTAGATTTGGAAAACAGGAGGAGAAGGTACGACAAGAGGTCACCTGCTCTATACACCAGCCTAAGGACAGGCTTATCTCTGTACATGGGTGCCAATATTTTCTGTTAAAACCTCTGTGATTAAGGTTTTAAAACAGCCCCGGTCAACACCACTTGTAATACTTTACTGTCCTTACTACTAAAAAGGATTTCATAAGGCTGAGTATCTTCTTTTGATATCTTTAGTAGCTAATACAAATTTCCCTTAAGCTTATTAGTTGTCCTATCCACTGTGGACATGAAAATTGCTCTCACTTTATGCAGCAACCTTTTGCACATGTGGTACACATTTGCACATCACATCTCTCTCCAGTTTTTTCCTTTCTTCGGATAAACTGGTTAAATTCAATTTATCTATCTTTTCCTAAAGCTAGAAACCATGATCACCACTCCTGGTATTTCCCCTACCTCCATTTTTCTCAGAACTTTCTTGAAGGATAGAGCCCAAAACTATACACGGTACTGCTGGGCTTCTTTTCTAAAGTTGCTTTATAATATTGTTTACACAGACATCACAGTCAACTTGCCTAATAATTCCTCTAGAGCCTGTGAGACTCTATGCCTCTGCTGAACTTTGTTCCAGTCTCAAAGCAAGCTGTGCAGTGACACCATCTGGTTTGGTTTTGCCTATATAGTTCTTCCGCATTTAAATTGCTGTTTCAACCTAATTCAGTTTAAGCTGCTTTATTAAAACTCTCTCCTTTCCTTGTAATAGCTTTGTGTCCTCATTCGGTGCTGCCCGCACAAGACTTCTCCTGTTTTCAGGAATAGAGCTGGCGTTTCTCCCACACGAAACGTTTGTGGGGAGGGGGGTCAAAGGCTGTTGCCTTACGCAAGCAGCTTCTTTCTTACAGACTTCCATGAAACTCAATTTTATCTTTTTTTCTTTGTCAGTAATCCAGATTAAAAGGTTAACAGGAACTGTAGAGTTACATATAGATTTACAAGCAAGAACTTAAATAGTTAGGCATACTGACTTCAAGGGGGAAGTCAGGATAAAAAAAAATGTAGACCAAATAATACTGTGGCTAAGAGATGAAAAACATATTACTGTTACTGCATTTGTGAAAATGGTAGCAATTTTTATGGTAAGTAATATTTTTTTCTCAAAGTACTACAGTTGAATGTGATTTACAGAAATGAGCTGTGGTGTTTTGTTGGGTTTTTTCCCCTTTTCCCTGTTAGTGGGCGAGAAAGAATCAAAGTGCTGGGAGTTTTTTATTGCTGCATTTGAGTATGGTCTTTTTGAACAACCTGCCTGCCGAGTTTGTTAGGAATCTTACTTAGATGGCACTGTTTGTTACACTTGTTAATAAAATATTGCCGAATAGTAGCTTGAAATGTGTAGGTGAAGTTGCACTGATAGCTGAGCTGATTTAACAGCTCAACAGTGCCAAACAAAAATCTTCCTCTTTTCTGCCTGTGTGCCTTCCACCTCCCCTTGTATAAGCTTCGTTCAGAATGCTCTAAGATGCTGCAGCTCGCTAAACTACTAGACAAAAGAAAAGTTCTTTGCCAGATTGTGGAGCTGGATCAGCTTAGCACAAGGGCTAAAGAGCACCAAAAATGGCTTAATGCGGAACTAAAAGTTGGTGCATGGGGAGGAAGGAGGGGTTTAGGTTTTGAAGAGGATCTGATTCTTCATCCTTTAGTGGACCTGAGCTATTAAGTTGGCTCCAAGGTATGTAATGCTACTGTTTGAGAAGCTGAATTGTACAACATGTTTTTCAGGAAAAAATGTTGTGCCCAGAAGTTGTGGTAAATTCTTCTGAGTCCCTATCATGTGTCCACCTGCCCCCCCTGTCAAAACTAAATGCATGATTTGAGTCGATCTGTCCTCTTTAAGACTACACGTATTTTCTTCTGATCTGTTTCTGTTATTTTTTAGAAAGTCTTGTCTTTTTTTGCTGTTGTTGTTTGAATTGCTGATGCAGTAGCTACCAGAAGGCGGAAGATGACCTCACCAAAAGCCAAGAAAGGCACAGCATCCAGAAGGGGAGTCCAGAAGTAAATTATAGATGGAAAAACAAATTAAGTTGCTCTTTGGTTTACCTCTGGGTTGTCTTTTTTTTTTTTCAGTTACCGTAGCACTGGAATCTATTTCTTTCCTTTTAAAGTGATGAATCCTGAAAACATTAATGTTGTTTGTACCTGTTTTGAAGAATAGATGATTTATTAAAATAGATGTTTATTAATTAGCTTTTTTATTAAAATATTTGCATAATTTAAGAATACTTCAATACGAATGCAAAGTTTTGCCAACTTTGAAGTGAGGATGTGTTTTCTTTATACACACAAATCCATATCTTAAAGGCAAACTAAAGTGCTTTTTTCTGCTTTATAATGTAGAAATAAAGCTTTATTTACTTTTGTTGTGGGTACTTTATAAAGAACAGTGGTGTTGCATCTGATTTCTTCTAATTTTGAATAAGTCCTATTGAGGGACACTTAGATGTACACCAAGAGGAAGTATGAAATGGCAGAGACACCTTTTAAATATTTTTCAAGTGTTTGAATTAAAAAAAGGGAATGTAAGACAAAAATCACGTCCTTGCATTCCAGTTTGTTACAAAATATGTGTAAACAATTATTTGGAGAACAGGTAGTGAATGTTGGTTATTTTTTTCATAGTATTTGTGTTTGTGTCACTTTTCTAATTATTCAGATTTTCTCTGGAAAGGAGGAGACCAGCATTTCAGACATAGAGCCCAGGGAAAAGAAAAGAACAAACCAAAATCCAAGGTCCATTCTCAACTGCCCCCTCAGGTTTTCTTTTTATGTTAGTGAAAAGTTGTAATTATTAATAATTTTGTAAAGTGTCTAGTTCCAGTGAAAGCTTGACTCACATGTGCTTCTCATAACAAAATAATGGTTTACCTTTTTTTCATAGTTGAGAAGCATGTAACCTTCCAAAACCTTTCTTAAAAGTACTTCCTTGCCTGGCTTTGAGTCTTGTTTTCAGAGTTGTAAGTAAAAAAATGCAGTGTTTAATTTTGGTGTGAAATACCACTACTTTACATTTAGATACTGAAAAAAAAAAAAAAAAATTGTTAGGGCATGAACATTATTCTTATCAGGGAGAGTGCTTTATGAAGTTCGGCAAACCAAAACGAATGCATATGAGCCAGTGGGTGGTGTATTTGTGTGGACGCCCAGTGCTATGCTTGCTTGATTTTATGTCTGAATTGCTACTGAAATAAATATGTTAGAGCATAAAATGTTGAATGAATGCCGAGGTTATGTTTTGAAAACAAGGGAATCCATTGTTTTGAAATAAAACTGGAATAACATATTTAAAAGTTCGTTTCTACTCTGACTGCTATACAGACTCAATCAGCAAAGTGTGGCTGGTGACTTTAAGCATAGCATGCTTTTCATTTCAGATGCAAAACCAGGACTGCTAAAGCCTCTCTCATATTTAAAACTCCTCAAACCAAACTATCATTTTAATGACTTCATTTAATTATTTTGTTCAAAAAGTATGTTACACTAGTCCGAAGAACTGTTGTCAGGAAAGCATATTGTATTCTCTTGCTGTCTTGCATACTCAAAGTTAATGTCATTCTTTTGTACTTTAGTTGTTTGACATTTTAATTGTTTTAGTAACTTATTTACCAGTAAACTTTCTCTCTTTATTTTGAAGTTTACAAGGAGTGTGTTTTCTTTTGAGACTGCCGAAGCCAAATGCAGGAAACACAGATATTTCCATATATTTGAAAAGAATGTTCTGAGGTGCAGATTTCGTAAGCCACCCCTGCCTCTTCCCACCCCAAAAAAGTCCTGGAAAAAGTTTGTACTGACAAGTGTTCTGTGAAGAAAAAGGGTGCTTTCCATCCTAGGTGAATGTTGTTTCAGGGCTTGCCTTTGCTCACAAGAGACTGCAAAACTACAGTCTCGGCAAGCAAGAACGCCTTTGGCTCACTGTGAACTGCAATGATGTTTTAAAGCGTGGGATGGTCAGGATAAGCGAAGCGGAAGGCTGTGATAATCCCTGTAGTGCTACTGTACATACCGCATGCTGTATGTGCTTGCACACGTGTGTGTTGTTTTGCAGAACAGGGATAGGGAAACAGTAGGATTTTGTTGCCATCCCTGTTTGAAAGTGAAGCCCCCAACACAAAAGAAGCAAGCTGCCTTTAGACTGCATTTACGGCTCTTGGTGACTCCAGGTGTGTGTAAATATTAGAGAACAGCAGGGTCCTGCATTCCCAGAGCCACTTGAGCAGTGCCGTGAAGACAAGCGTCCTTACTGGTATTGCAGTCATACTCCCAAGCTCTCCTGCTGTTTCCAATCTGTGCGCACAGCCGTGAAGAAACCGGACTGACATTTACAGCACAGCAGGGAGACTCTTGAGTAGGGAATGTTAAAGACTCCGCTACCTATGTTTCAGAGTGGCCGCTATACATGATAAATCTTCACAGGAGAACTAGTCGGCACTTCAGCTGATGGTGTAATGAGGCTATTGATAATGAAGCACAGAATGCTTCTTTTAGTGCTTGAACGCTTTGCAGACATTGTTTCTATTTTTTTTTCCTTAATCTAAAATATTTGGCGAGAGAATCAAATTCAGGATGGGTATAAAATATTTTTTAGATGGTGCTGCTTTGCTAATTTTTACAGGAATAAGTTAATATAAAATATTAACGTAATTCCCGATGTCTGTTACAGCTAGCATTAAGAAGGGTCAGTTGCTTTCCTGAGTAGTTTGACAGACTTTACTCACTGTTTTATCCTAGTGAGCTGCCAGATTTGGGATGCCATAATAAGAGTAATGCAATTAGGTTTTCTGCACGTTGTCTGGTTGACTTCTTAGCTAAGAGTTTCTTTCCCTTTGGGAATAAGACTAGACAGCCTGTCATTTGCTGTTACTAATTCTGCTTAAGATTATCACTGGAGCTTTTTTTGTAATTAGCTATCTTAGTGGGCTCTTAAATTTTAATAGCCAACTGAAGCTACATTTTAGCCAAGTTCCATATCTAAATTGCATTCAGTTGGTTAAAAGGCTCTTAAAACAAAAGCCAATAGATGGTGGTTAGCACTTCCATGTTTGCAGCAGTAGCAGTACCAGCCTCCAATGAACATTCTCAAGAAATGGCACTTCCTTCTAGCAAAGGAAGAGAACAAAGAATGACCAAAATTTGTTTTGGGAACAAAGGCTGATTATGCAGAATACTTGTAGAAAAGAAATCAAATTGAAGTGCGTCTTTTCTGGAAGAAGGTGGGGGAGGTGCAGAAGGGAGAAATTAATGGTTCTGCTCAGACTTGACAGGTTCTGGAAAAGCCAAATAAATGAAGTTATGTTTTTTCTCCATTTCAGCTGATCAAAATTATTAGCAAAACCATCTGAAGCACCTTCTGGTGGAATTGTCATCTTGCTGAGTTTAGTTTGTAAAACATCCTGCCAGACATTAAAAAAACTGTAAGCATGCCAGCACATAGGCTCAGAGCACCGCTTCTCTAGTTGATAGACCCTATAATTTTCTTTTATACTGAAGACCATGGCTGGATACCTCAGCCTCCCAAATAATTTAATGTAACATCAGTCTGAATTTTTTATCCCTAATAACACTTGTTTAAATTAGATTTTTCTCCTCTTTTCTTTCTTTAAGGTGTAGACAGGAGATTAACAGCCTTTGGATCATCCCGTGACAAATAATGGCTTTCTCAGACTTTTCTGCTTTTAAAAAAATAAATAAATCTTTACTGCTGTGAAGACATCAAATATTAATACTGCTACAGTTTTAATACAGAGTCTACTAGTTGCTGATGAGTTGTTTCAAGGATGGTTTGCAATGCCCTGTATGTGTGACGATAGGTAAGTATCAGTAGCTTCATTGCAGGAGGTGTGAGGCAAACCCCAGATTATGTCTGAATAATCAGTGTGTGTGTGTATATATATGTATATATATATATGCTTTTACCAGCATATATAGTGGGACATCTAAATTAGAGTTTCCAGAGTGCACCACTTCCATTGTTCAGTAAGACGTAGAGCTGGAGCTCTTTGAACATGAGTTGGATCCTGTTGCTTGTAGCTGACCTGCAGTATCAAACCGACTGGAAATGCTCTGTGGCAGGAAGTGCCGGTTCCTTCATCTCTCTTGCTGTTCTGGGGGTGCTGGGCTCTCTGTGGTGATGCAGTACTCAAAGGGAGAAGGAATCTCATCTGTCTGAAGGTTGATTTTCATGATGTCCTTTCTCACAGGTAGGGAGAAAGCAGATGTGGTGGGATCAGCTTCTCTGGAAATTCCTAGAGTCCTAGTTGATCTCATGGATAGCTTTATGCAACCGCATGCTAACTCACATGCATTTCAGTTTTCTTCCCCCATATTTTCAAGACTGAGCAGCTGAAGATTTAGAAAGGTGATTCTATGAATTCTTGCTTCATTTTAGGCCTTCTTTATCTCTGTAGATGATACCTCTATAGCAACAGTTTTGGGGTTTTGCATGTTTTATTGTTTTTGGGGTTTTTTTCCTTTTTCTCCTGAAGTGATACATAAAAAAGGGAATATACTATTTCTGTGAACTGTTTTGCCTGGATGCAGAGTAAGCCGGACAGCTTAGAAAAATGCAGCAGCTCTAATTGGATGCTACAGACTAGTTTTTCTCTGCACTGATGTGCCATGTTTTTAAACGTGAAGTCAACCAGCTGTATTGCACTTGTACTTCTTTCTAGTTGTCTGTGTTTCATCTTATCTCAATCAAAACCTGTCTTCTTTCAGACTAGAGCATATCCTGCTCATATAGGCTTTCATGCCAGATTTTAATGCCCTTGCATCTAGGTCTACTGCATACAAATAACTGAAGCATTTTCAAATGGACCTCAAGTTCCACAACTGCCTAAGCTGCTGACAAGTGAATCCTGACAGCTTTTTCTCCATCATTGTGAATGCTGCAACAAGCCAAAATTGAGGCTTTGCATTTTCTCAGGGATATCCCAAACAGTAAAAGGGTTGTGGAGGAACTGTTATTTGATGGGAGAAAGATTGCCTCCCGTATTTCTGCCCCTTGTGTTGGCAGGTCAGCTTTCCAACCCTGCAGACCTTAGCTGCTGTGATGGGTTTTCATAAGTATACTCGAAAGAAAAGTGACAAGAGCACAGTGAGACAGCTGTGAAGTGTAGTAGAAGTGAAAAGAAAATAGACGTTTATGAACTTTCCGGAACTAATTCCTTTTGCCGAACCACTCCAGACAGGAAGAAGCTGGCACAGTGGTAATCTGCATCTGCAGCTCCTGAGAGAAGGAAAATGCTTCTTTGGCAAATGGAGCAAGAAACCTAGAAAATTAAGGATTAATATGTTCATTTATAGAGAAGCAGTGAGAACACAGTAACATGAAATACAACCAAGGAGGATGCATTTAGAAGACAAAAGAGCCCTGGAAGGGAAGGTACTTAGCTTTGTTCAGAATGCAAACTATAACACGCAGTTCTTGGAACTGGTGAGTTGCACAGCTGAATGTTAAAAGAAATTAGTTCATACCACAAGAAATACACAATCTGTGCCTTGAAAACCTGAAGGTACTTTTCTTTTCTGCCAGGAGAGGAGTGGAACACTGGATCTACTTGAAAGTAAGTAACCCTCCAGCTAATTTTATCTATCTGCTGCTAAACTTCAACAAAAATAGTCTTATTAATAAACTGAATTCCTTTCTGAAAACAGATATATCTATACAAAATAAAAATGCCTTTATTCCTGCTTTCTCACTAATCTGTCGTTATGGAATTGTTTCCTTTGGAATGGTGAAGGTGGATCTGCACTAGCACATGTGCAGTCCCTGACTCACTTCTAATAATGCTTGGTGATAGCCATAGAGAAAGGTATAGAGTAAACGGCACCACATTCAGAAGACAATATGGTGCTGAAAATATCTGGACATGGTCTAACAGCTAGTTCCTTTTGTCACCGATGGAGCTGATGATCAGTAATTTGTAGGATTTGGGGGGTTTTAATCAGTGTTGTCAAACCTGGGATGAGGTGGAATTTAAAACTCTCTCTTATCCAGACCAAATGTTACTTGATATACCACTTGAGAGACTGACAACATTTTTTGCCTCTGTTATCTTCATACATTAGCTGGTTCCATGTGTGGCAGTGAGTTACCTCACTGATTGCTTATTTCCTTTCCTCAGGTCAAAGCCCTCCTAAAAACAGCTTTGAAACTTGTCATCCATTTCTGGTGTAAGTGCAACACAAGGTTTTCTCTAAATCTGACCAGAATACTTTTTTCTCTGTGTGGAAACTATTCTGTTTTGGGGATGAATTCCATTGTTTCTATGGAAAGCTTGAGTTTTCTGAGGTGGTAGTGCCCAAAATATCATTTGAAGCCAGTAAGAGCTGCAGTTATCCAGTATCACTGAAAATCAGGTTTATGTTCCTCTAAAAATATACCCCTTGCCTATTTTATTTTACTGCAAAGACAACTGCTGTTGCTGTGGCGTTGCCAGATGGAGCTGTACATAGACTTGGGGCAAGGGGGAATGTTGAGGGGGGCATTTGGGAGGGCAGGGAGTCCATGCTGGTAGCAGCACTTGCCCTGCCAGGGGACAGAGCAGGGCTTTGGGAGGGGGTGCTGGGGAGTTCCTTGTATCGCTTCTCTGCAGGAGCAGCTGTGGCAGGCTTACCTGGATGATGACCTTAATGAGAGGAGGTTTCTTGTGGGGCATGCATCCCCAGGAGAGGCTGCACTTGAGATCTGACCTTTGTTTTCCTTTCATGCCGGGTGTTTCTAGGCCTTGAAATGCTGCTGTGGGCTCAGATGGACAGTTAAGGCAAGGAGGGATTAGTTCCCAGGGACAGGGATGTGTAGTAAGAGTTGGGCTCTCACAAAACACAAACCAGCTTTGTGGGCCGAGACTAGCAGGACTAATGATGGGCATTTCTGGAGGGGTTTGCACCTTCAGAGCTCTTGGCAAATGTCAGCCAGTTTGCCTGCTGCCCTGCAACTGCTGCTCACTGGGAAGGAGAAATCCTGCTCTCCCAAGTGAATGCTCCTCCCCAGCTGCTTTTCAGCTGACTTTGCCAGCAAGGCTAGAACAAGGGCTGCCCTTCCGTGCAGGGACTGTGGGTAGCACGGAGATGCAGCCCAGCAAGCTTGACAGTGTGGAGGTGCTGGTCTGACCTCCCCAGGGTCCCCTCTCGAGTTCAGGGCAGGGAGGGACCAGTGCACCCACCAAGGCAGAAAAGCTTCTGAGCTGTGGAGAGGAGCAAAGCTGAGCCCAGGGACCGAAGCTGCCGTTACAGACTCCAGTGTCCTGTCTGAAGGGAAGTTTGCTGTCTAAGCTGCTGCCTGTGCTTGGGCAGGGAGGGCTTGCAAAGCAGCGAAGCAGGGAGCCGTGTTCTGTCAGCAGCTGGAGCCTTTCAGAGTCAGCCTGCAAAGCTGCCACTGCCCTTGCTGATGCAGAAGTGTTCCTCACAAGCTGGCTGCCTGACCAGTCTCATTGCTGGGCTAGTTACCCAGACCTGCTCCTTGTGGAGATGCATCAGTTCTCCTTGCTGCCCAGCTATTCCTTGTGAAGGCTCGATGTAGCTAGCTTTGTTAATCCCAGATGTATCTTTCATGAGCTATTGTGCGGCGAATGAAGAGACGGGACGCAGCTTGATGCAAGCAAATGTCAATTTATTGTACAGAAGCACGAGTTTCTATACACTTTCAGAAGCTGCGCGTTTGAAACAGATTGGTTCCTGAAGCTAAGCCTTGCATTCTAGGCAATCCCTGACTGGTGGTTAACTACCAGCAATTAACCGCAAGGTGTTACCTTTCCTTGGCACCATCTGTCCCCCACTCCCCTGTGCTCTGCAAGCATGCCTCATCATGTTAATTGTTGTCTAGACAAGCTCGAGCACATTCCCCTCAGCTAACTGATTGCCGCGCATGGTCCTAGTTTGCAGACCGCTCCTGCATCTCCCCCTTCCTGTTGCACAAAAGAACCTTTGAAACCGAGCAAAAACAAGGCACAAGTAATAGAACAAATAAAAAACCAACTAAGACATATGATCAGTGTCAAAATAACCCACTGTCTCTGTTCCGTACAATTTTACAATTCCCCCTTTTTGTTTTTGAACAGCTAGTACCAGGTTTGCCATGTTCTGCAGGGCCCTTGCAAACATGACAGCAACCAAGGTAATAGCAAACGAACAATACTGCCAATTGAGTGAATGGATGCCAAAAAGGCTGACATTTTCTCAGATTTTGATAACATGTTGCTGCAATGGGGCGCCTAAAATCCACGCAGCACATACCATCAAAATCCTCACAGCCATGTCCTTGAACCAACAACAAAAAGCAGTGGCAATTTTGACTCACATTCTGAACTGCCTACCAAACAAGGTGATTTAACTCTAAAATGCTTTCCCTGCTGTTACGCTGGATAAGAGAAGGACCGCTGCGACACGTTCCCATCACAGCCTCCTACTACAGTAGCATCTACAGAAAGACAATTATCGACATTCAAAGTGTAAACAGTATCATCTTCTTTTGGATTAACATTATACATAGGTGGAAGGGCACACCAAACAAGAACTGGTTCAGTCAAAAAGTTCGAAACATCGCATGCCTTCTCTGAACATACCTCTGGGGTCATTCCCTTCATTCCCTCTCTTTTTTATGCAAAGAGAAACACTTTTACCATAACAGAGAAGCCCCTGTTTACATCTCTGAGCCCGGACAAACCGCAGCTGTATGCGCCACCAGGCTCAGGGCAGAAATCATTCATGTAGTTACATAGCTATATATCACTATAAGCATGCAGACACCTATTAAACACTAGATAACCATGTTTATCTTTCCTAGTCTCCTTCACAATACCCAGCTGTTCTCTCATCTCTTGTTAGGTCAAATATTCTCCAGCTTCTTCTCCTATACCTCTCTTCAGACATTCTCTATCCTCCTCTTTTTTGCTTGTTAATTGCGACAAGGCAAAGGTTGTGTGTAGCTGGGTGACCATGACCTGATTTATGTTACAA
>NW_023618210.1:0-22692 GCF_015220075.1 Falco rusticolus | reverse complement strand
GCAGGTGCAGGGTCTAGCGGGTGCAGGCAGGGTGCAGGCAGGCAGGTGCAGGCACGTTCAGGTAGGGCAGGGGCAGGCAGGTGTGGCAGGTTCTGCAGGGCACAGGCAGGCGCAGGCGGGGTGCAGGCAGGATACAGGCAGGGTGCAGGCAGGGTGCAGGTTCCCAGGCAGGGCACAGGCAGGATACAGGCAGGGTGCAGGCAGGTTGTGGGCAGGGTGCAGGCAGGATGCAGGCAGGGTATGGGCAGGGTGCAAGCAGGGTGCACGTTCCCGGCAGGGCACAGGCAGGTGCAGGTGGGGTGCAGGCAGGATACAGGCAGGGCACAGGCAGGATACAGGCAGGGTGCAGGCAGGATACAGGCAGGGTGCAGGTTCCAAGGCAGGGCACAGGCAGGTGCAGGCGGAGTGCAGGCAGGGTACAGGCAGGGTGCAGGCAGGATACAGGCAGGGCACAGGCAGGTGCAGGCGGGGTGCAGGCAGGATACAGGCAGGGTGCAGGCAGGGTGCAGGTTCCCAGGCAGGGCGCAGGCAGGATACAGGCAGGCTCCCCGCTCGGTGCCCGTGGGTGCCGGGACACCCTCCCCGCGGGGCGGGGGGCTCCGGGCCGGGCTGCTGTCACCCCCCGCTTTTGCCCCCGGCCCGGGCGGGGCTTCTCGGGTTCCGAGCGCCGGTGAGTCACGGGCGGGGGGGCTTCCCCGGCCCCTCCATCCCCGCCCGCGGCCGGGGGGGGTCTCCGGGGTCGGGGCGGTGCGGGGGCGGGGGGAGCCGACGGCCCCTCCCGGGGGCCGGTCCCTGCGATGCTTTTAAGCCCGGCCCGGCGCCGTGCTCGGGCTGCCGGGCAAGTGCGAGGGACAGCGGCGGCGGCGGCGGCGGGTCCAGCCCCGGTGCCCGTCCCGGTGCCGCGATGCCGCCGCTGCCCGCCCGGCTCTGCCTGGCCGCACTGCTGCTGCTGCTGCCGCTGCTGCCCCTGCCCGTCCCGGGGGCTGCCGGGCCCTGCCCCCCGCCCTGCCACTGCCCCCAGCCCCGTACCCTGCACTGCCGGGAGCCCGGCACCGTGGGCAGTCTGGCCCGGCTGCTGGGAGCCGGCGGCTTCACCGACCTGTGAGTGGGGCTGGGGGACACGGCAGGGGTGATGGAGCTCGGGGACCAGGGAGGGGAGCTAGGGGACCAGGTGATGGAGCTTGGGGACCAGGGCGATGGGGCTGGGAGACCAGGGAAGGGGGCTGGGGGACTGGGTAATGGAGCAGGGGGTGACGGAGCTAGGGGACCGGGCGGTGGGGCTGGGGGATGGGTTAATGGAGCTTGGGGACCAGGGAATGGGGCAGGGGGACCAGGTGATGGAATTTGGGGACCAGGGCGGTGTGGCTGGGGGACAGGGCAGGGGGTGATAGAACTCGGGGACCAGGGTGGTGGGGCTGGGGGACCAGGTGATGGAGCTTGGGGACCAAGGTGGTGCGGCTGGGGGACAGGGCAGGGGGTGATGGAGCTCAGGGACCAGGGCGGTGGGGCTGGGGGACTGGGAAGTGGGGCTGGGGGGCAGGGCGATGGGGCTGGGGGACCAGAGAGGGAGGCTGGGGGACAGGGTGATGGAGCAGGGGGTGATGGAGCTAGAGGACCAGGGTGGTGGGGCTGGGGGACCAGGTGATGGAGCAGGGGGTGATGGAGCTTGGGAACCAGGGAGAGGGGCTGGGGTACAGGGTGGTGGGGCTGGGGGTGATGAGGCAGGTGACGATGGGGCTGAGGGATGTGGTGATGGAGCTGGGGGACAGCGCGATGGGGCTGGGGATGATGGAGCTTGGGGAGTGGGCAGAGGAGCCAGTGGTGGCAGAGCTGAAGGTGATGGGGCTGGGCACGATGGAGCCATGGGCTGGAGGTGATGGAGCTTGGCGACAGGGGCGATGGGGCTGGGGATGGTGCTGGGGAGGGGGCGATGGGGCTGGTGCGATGGGGTGATGGGGCTGGGGAGGGGGCGATGGGGTTGGGGCTGGTGCCATGGGGTTGATGGGGCTGGGGACGGTGCGATGGAGCTGGGGATGATGGAGCTTGGGATGGGGCAATGGGGCTGGGCTGGGGCAGTGATGGAGCAGGGAGCGCTACGGGGCTGGGTCTGCCATGGGGCTGGGATGGCTGTGGGGAGCGGGGCTGCTTGGTGCGGGGTGTCAAGGGCTGCAAGGACGGGGGGAGCCCGGCTGCATCCCCCCTGGGAGCAAGTGAGGGGCTGGGAGCAGCTCTTCGCCCCCTCCTCAGCGATGCCAGCGGGAGCGATGGGCTGAGGGTGCAGTGGGGTCCCCAGTCAGGGAGCACCCATGCCGTGATGGGCAGGGCCAGGGTGCAGGGAGAGGTCCTCACCCTGGTGGCTGTCATCCTGCCCTGGGGCCTGTGTGTTGCGGTGTTGGGGGTGGGGGGGTGCCTGAATTTGCTGGTCTGGGGGCTCTCTGCTCTCGCTCATCCCCCTGCTCCAGGATGGGTGGTGGGGAGGGGAGGGCTGGAGCAGGGAGGGTGCTGGGTGCAGGGGGGTACAGGGTGCTGGGTGATACCAAGGTGCTCATGCTCCTGGGTCTTCCCCCTGCCGCAGCCCTGGCCGTGCCGCATTGCCGGGGGCTGGCTGTAGCGGGGGTCTCTGTGCCTCAGTTTCCCCTGCCCCCCCCCCCCCCCCCCCCCCCCCCCCCCCCCCCCCCGAGCTGGGGGACACTGCACTGCGGGGTGCTGCCGGCTCTTTGTTTGCTGGGTGGGGTGGGTGGTGGTGGGGATGGTGGTCCCCGAGAGACCCCCAGGCTCCCTTGTCCCTCCCATCCCCACAGCCTTGTCCATGGGGGTGGCCGTAGAGACCCTCCCCCGGGGGTCAGTGGGACCAAACCCCCTTTGGTGTGTGTCTGAATCCCCAATTAACCCCCCAATTAAGCCCCTGGGGTGGGGCAGGTGGGAAAACCCTGCACCCGCCTGCAAAGGGGCTTCCCTTCGCCTTGGGAAAAGGGGAGAGGGGGACAATTGGTGCCCCCCCCCCCCATCGCAGGACACCGTGGGGTGCGAGGAAAGGGGGGGACCCATGGGGGAGTGGGGCTGAGACCTGGCAAACTCGCTCTCTGGGTGAGACCACGGGCTCTGAGCGGTGGCTCAGCCTTGGCCCCACATGGTGTGTGCTGGCTGGAGGCTCAGCACCAGCAGGATTGGTGCCACCATCCCTGCCCCACCCCTTCCCAGCTCATCCCTGGGGAAACTGAGGCACAGCAGGGCAGCTCAGCCCAGTCCCAGTCCCTGCCCCCAACCCTGGGCTGGTGCAGGGTAGCACAGGCACAGCTTGGGGAGGGGGAGAGCCGTGCCCCCCCCACTCCCCTTGCCCCACACTTTGCCAGCAGCCCCTGGCATGGGGGCGTCCTGAGGCTGCTCCCCCGACCCCCCCTCATTTGCTTTCCAGCATCATTGAGAACCAGCAGATGCTGACGACCTTGACCCGGGCTGACACCAGGATGCTGCGGGACCTCAGGAACCTGTGAGTACCCTGGGGTGGGGTCCCCACCCAGGGAAATGGGAGGGGGGGATGGGGGATCCCCCCAGAGCTTGATCCCACTAGTGGGAGATGCTCCCAGTATGGGCATTCAGGGTCCCCAGTGTGGGTGCTCAGCCCTTCCCTCCTCCAGCACCATCTCCAGGTCAGGGCTGCAGCACATCTCTACTGACGCCTTCCTGGACACCCCCAGGCTGAGTCACGTGTGAGTAGCCCCCCCACCCCCACCCCTCAAATCGCTCCCCCACCCCGTTTGGGGCTCGGACCCCCATCCCCGCAGGCGCTCAGCCCTGGCGCAGGGTGGCTGGTCCCTGCGCCCAGGCAGGATCGATGATGTCCCATGGGCGCATCAGCCGGGCTGGGGGGGCCGCGTGGGGCTCTGTGCCTGAGCGGGAACCATCGATTGAGGGCAGGAGTGGGGGCAGCTGCCAGCCCCCCCGGGGAGCTCCGTGATGCCCTGCTGCGGGAGGGGACCCCGGGGAGCAGGCAGGGACCCAGTGATGGGGTGCGTGGGGCTCCCCCCTTGCAGGGAGGTGCCTAAAGGCTGGGGCCACCCTGGCAGAGGTGACTTTGCTTGGTCACGGTGGCCTTGGTGCTGCTCCATGCCCCGGCCAGACCCTCTGCAAGGGGGGGGATGTGGGATGTGGGATGGGGGTCTGTGGTGGGAAGGGGCAGCTGACTGGGTCTGTCCCAGCAGGAATCTCTCCTTCAACGCGCTGCACAGCCTTTCCTGGAAGACCTTCCAGCATCTGCCCCTGCAAGAACTGTGAGTACTGCAGCGGGGGAAGGTGGGTGCAGAGCATCCCCCGCCGGGGATGCACCCCTGGGGTGACAGGGAGGCAGGGCTGGGGCTGGGGCCGCAGTGACAACCACGGGCGTGGGGACAGGGACAGGGGTGGCATGCGTGGCACTGTGCCCGGGCTGGAGCACATCGGCAGTGCAGGATCCGTGCAGGCGGGGTCCCCCCATCCAGCCCCTGCTGACCCCAGGGGGGGATGTATAGGCTGGTGTGTGACCCGCAGCCCCTTTGAGCCCTTGTCCTCTTCCCTGCTTCCTCTCAGCATCCTGGTGGGAAATCCCTTCAACTGCTCCTGCAGCCTCCGCTGGCTCCAGCTCTGGCAGAACGGGAGCCGCGCCGAGCTGGGGAACCAGTTGCTGGGCTGCTGGGAGGGCAGCGTACTGGTCCCACTGGGCAGCCAGCCCCTCCACGCCTGCGGTACGTGGCAGGGGACCCTGCTGGCTTTGGGTGCTGGGTTTGTCCCCCCTCCCAAGCCGCTTGGCTGGGGACACGTGGCCCCCAGTCACCCCCTTCTCCTCGGCAGAGCCCCCGAGCGTCCGCATTGAACCCCCCGAGGTGATGCTACGCCAAGGGGACAGCGTCAACCTCACCTGTCGCATCACTGCCGAGCCACCGGCCACCGGGGCATGGGTGGTCCCCGAGGTGGGACACGAGCTGCCCGTCATCACCAAGGCAAGATCCAGGGACCTTCATCCCTGCTGCAGCATCCCCTTGCTGGTGGGGTGGGCATGGGGGGATGCAGGAGCTGGCACGGCGTGGGGGGGGCAGGTTGTTCACCCCATCCTGGCGCTGCCTGCAGGTCTCGGACTGGGAGATCGTCCTGGAGATCAGCAATGTCTCCTCCAGCTTCAACCACAAGGACCTGACGTGCCGAGCGGAGAACGCGGCAGGGCCGGCGGAGGACAGCGTGATGCTGAACATCACCTGTGAGCAGCCCGGGGGGGGCTGGAGGAGGATGCTGGGGGGCGGAGGGTCTGGCTTTTGGCCTGGGGACCCACCCAGCTCTGCCTCCCCCAGTCCCCCCCGTGATCCTGCTCCTCCACGAAGCCATCCCCCAGCACTTCTGGTGCATCCCCTTCTCGGTGGACGGCAACCCAGTCCCCAGCATCCAGTGGCTCTTCAACGGGACGGCGCTGAGCGAGGGGCCCTACATCCACACCCGCATCGTGGAGTACGAGCACAACTCCACCGTCCTCCACGGCTGCCTCCACCTCAACCGGCCCACCCACGTCAACAACGGCAACTACACCCTCCTGGTCCGCAACCCCCTGGGCTTCGCCGCCCGCAGCATCCAGGGGCGTTTCATGGAAAATCCCTTCAGCTTCAGCCCCGAGGAGCCCATCCCTGGTAGGTGCTGGGCAGGGGGGGGCTGCCGGGGAGCTCTCCCCCCCCCCCCCAGCTCAGTCTCCTCTGCATCTTTCTTGACGTTGGGGTGCAAAATGGGTTGTATCTGGCTCTGCCCGCTGGCTCCGAGCCGCCCCGCTGTGCCTCAGTTTCCCCCGGGGTGGGAAAGACAGGGCGCTCTCACCTGGGGAATAACGAGCGTTTCTCCTTTCTCTCTCCCTTTGGGCTGCGGCAGTGTCTCTGTCTCCGCTGGGTGAGTGATCGGGCACGCTGCTCCCCACGGGGGTCCCTGGCACAACCCCCTGCCCCAGCCCCCGCCCCTCCCAAACCATGCATCCCCCCATGCCAGAGCTGATCCTGGGGTACCCACACCCTGTGCTGAGGCTGCAGAGTCGTGGGGGGGGGGTGGGTGTCACCATCCTGGGCCTCCCATGCCTTGCTGGGACCACCCCAGGGGATGGGGACCCCCTGCCCCACACTCACCCTGTGCCCTCCTCCCTGCCCCAGGCACCAGGAACAGCTCGCTGGAGGGGCCCGTGGAGACGACGGATGAGCACACGTTCGGGGTGAGGGGATGCTCCGAGTTTGGGATGGGGGGACCAGGACACCCGTAAGAGGGTGGGACAAATCCTTAGGGGACAGGCAAACCAGAGCTGAGCGGGAAGGGGACATGCGGTGGGGATGAAGGACAGAGCCCCTGTGCCTCAGTTTCCCCTCCTGGGGCCTGTGGCCATCTCGCCCTGCCAAAGGCTGGGAGAGGGGAGCTGGTGGGACCTGACCTGGGCCCTGTCCCTGCTGTCACCAGGTCTCGGTGGCTGTGGCACTGGCCGTGTTCGCCTGCCTCTTCCTCTCCATCATGCTCATCGTGCTCAACAAGTGCGGGCGCCGGTCCAAGTTCGGCATTAACCGTGAGTCCTCCTCCCGCCCCCCCACCCCCCAACTCCCCCAGTGCCATGGGGGATTCAAGCCGTGGCACGGGGACACCCCGATTCCTGCATCCCTGGGGTGGCCGGAGCTGTGCTGGGTACCCGGCTTGGGAAGCATCTGTGGGGAGGGGGCCATGGCTGGGGACCATGGCTGGGGACCGTGGCTGGGGACCGCGGAGGGGTGCTGGTCCCCCCCCCCCCCCCCCGCACGGGCAGCAGCTGCTAATTCACTCCTGGAATGGATTCAGCCTCTAAATGGGTTTGATCGGGCTGCCTGGCCCCCGGGGGCCAGCCGGGGCGGGGGGATGCTCGGCAGAGCCTGGCACTGGCTGCACCAGCTGGGGGGGCCGCGGGACCCCCCCGATGGCCTTGTCCTTGTCCCCACAAGGCTCAGCGGTGCTGGCCCAAGAGGACGACCTGGCCATGTCCCTGCACTTCATGAACCTGGGCAGCAGCCCCCTCCCCTCAGCCGAGAGCAAGCTGGAGGGGCTGAAGAGCAACTTCATCGAGAACCCCCAGTATTTCTGCGACGCCTGTAAGGCTTGGGGGGTTCCACGGTACCCGAGCATCCTCCTACGCATTTCTCCCCCCCTTGGGGAGGGGGAGGCACTGATGGGTGGGGGTCCCCCCAGGCGTGCACCATGTGCAGCGGCGGGACATCGTGCTGAAGTGGGAGCTGGGCGAAGGTGCCTTCGGGAAGGTTTTCTTGGCCGAGTGCTACAACCTCCTCCCGGAGCAGGAGAAGACGTTGGTGGCTGTGAAGGTGAGGAAGAGGGGGGATGATGCTGGAGTTGGGGGGGGGGGGGAGAGTGTCCATGGTTTGGGGTGAGGGGGGGATGCTGGGGTTGACGCCGTGTGCCGGCAGGCGCTGAAGGAGGTGACGGAAAGCACCCGCTTCGATTTCCAACGTGAAGCCGAGCTGCTGACCGTGCTGCAGCACCAGCACATCGTCAAGTTTTACGGCGTCTGCACTGAGGGCGAACCCCTCATCATGGTCTTCGAGTACATGAAGCACGGCGACCTCAACCGCTTCCTCAGGTGGGCTTGGGGGGGGGGTGGTCCTGGCTGCCCGTCTTCCCCCCCCCCCATCTGCCTCTCCATCAGCACAGCCAGCCTGCTCCCTGCTAATGCAGCCCTCCTTGCAATATTGATTAGATTAGCTGTCTGAGAGGCTTAAATAGAGAGAGATTGGCCATCAGCTGGAATAAGCGGAGACTTTTCGATTGCCCCCCCAGGTATTGGGGGGGGCGTAGTGGGGGGGGGCCTGCTGCCAGAGGCATCGCTTTAGTGGCCGCGCGAGGAGCTCTGAGACGTGGCTTTTATGATTATTGTTATGGGAGTTGGCATTAATGGTTCTGCCGAGCAAAGCCCCCCCAGCTCGCGGCCGCGGCCGCCCCAGCACGGCTGTCAGCCACGTTTGGCATCAAGGGCAGCGCGGCTGGAGGCGGCCGCAGCCACACTGCCCCCCGGCACGCCTCGTGTGCCCCCCTCGCTTCGCATGCGCTTTCACACCCGCCCCGGCGCTGGCTCGCACCCCCGGCCACGCAGCCGTCCCCCACGCGATGGGCCAGGCGTGCCCGGCCTTCCCCGGCATGTGTGCACACGTGTGCATGCCTTTTCCCTGGGTGTGCACGCGTGTATCTCCACCTTTCCCTGGCACATGTGCGTACAAGCGCACACTTTGCCCCTGTGCATGCACACGTGCGTGCAAGCCCTGGGCACATATGTGTATGTGCTTCGCCTCTGCACACACGTGCATACTGGCATGATGCTTTTCCCTTGTGTGCATGCATGCATGCCAGGGAAGGATGCACATGTATGTGCATGTCCTTCCCATGCATATGCACACCCTTCCCTAGCATGTGTGCGCACAAGTGCACACCTTTTCCCTCTGCATGCACATGCCTTCCCCCTGTGCATGCATGCACATGTGCACACCCTTCTCTGACATGTGTGCACACATGTGTATGTCCTTTCCCTGTGTGCATGCACACATGTGCATGCCCTTCCCTGGCACGCATGCATGTTTGTGTGTACCCTTCCCCTGTGTGCACGCACAGACGTGCACCCCTTTCCCTTGTGTGTGCACACGTGCACATCCTTCCCTGCTACGTGTGCATGCCTGTGTGCACCCTTCCCTGGTATGTGTGCACGTGTGTGTGCACCCTTCCCTGGCATGCACGCACACAAGTGCATACCTTTCTCTTGTGCACGCACACGCATATGCACACCCTTCCTTTGCACGTGTGCACAGCTGCACATGCCTTTCCCCTGTGTGCATGCACAATCATATGCACGCCCTTCCTTGGCATACGTGCACACCTGTGCACACCCTTCCCCTGGGTGCACGCACACACATGTGCACACCCTTCCTTGGCACATGTGCACACCTTTCCCCTGCATGCATGCACAATCATATGCACGCCCTTCCTTGGCATGTGTGCACAGCTGCGCACACCCTTCCCCTGTGTGCATGCACACACATGTGCACACCCTTCCTTGGCACCTGTGCACACCCTTCCCCTGTGTGCACGCACACACATGTGCGCTTCCTTCACTGCTGTGCCTGCCCGTGTGCGCGCACGCTTCCCTAGCATGCATGCACACATGCACATCCTTCCTGGCATTTGCACACCCACTCCAGCAATACGTATACCTGCGCATACACACATGCCACACACGTGTTCCCCCCCCCAACTCTGGCATGTCCCCCTGCCCCGGCAGGTCCCACGGTCCCGACGCCAAGATCCTGGACCAGGGGCAGGGGCAGCCCTGCGGGCAGCTGACGCTGAGCCACATGCTGCAGATCGCCACGCAGATCGCCTCAGGCATGGTCTACCTCGCCTCCCTCCACTTCGTCCACCGGGACCTGGCCACCCGCAACTGCCTGGTGGGCCACGACCTGGTGGTGAAGATCGGCGATTTTGGCATGTCCCGGGATATCTACAGCACCGACTATTACCGGGTGAGCGGGCGGTGGGCTGCCCCCCCCCTCTCCTCCCCTCCCCCCCCCCCCCCCCCCCCCCCAGCTCTGTCGAGGGGGGTCACGCTCAATTTTCCCTCTTAGCTGCTGCTTCCCAACCCGTCTCCATCCATAATTAATCAGACTGATAGGATGGTTTGGGTGGGAAGGGAGCTGTAGAGACCACCCACTCCCACCCCCTGCAATAAGTGGGGACATGGTCCACCAGACCAGGTTGCTCAGAGCCCCTCCAACTTGACCTTGAAAGCGATGGAGCCCCCCCCCCGCCTCTCCAAGCAACCCATGCCAGGGTCTCACCACAACAAATTCCCTCCTTACACCTAGTAGGAGATGTGCTTCATGACTAGGGCTAGGGCTGGAGGGGGCAAATGCGGGGGGTCTCTGCCCCACTGACAGCCCCGCTGGGGGTAGGTGGGGGGCAGGACCATGCTGCCCATCCGCTGGATGCCCCCCGAGAGCATCCTCTACCGTAAATTCACCACCGAGAGCGATATCTGGAGCTTTGGCGTGGTGCTCTGGGAGATCTTCACCTATGGGAAGCAACCTTGGTACCAGCTCTCCAACACCGAGGTGAGCGAGGAGGGAGGATGAGGATGGCGACAGACCCCTGGTGGGGGCGGGGGGGTGGGTACCTGGGGGGAGGTGGTTACGCCATCTCCATCCCCCGTTCCCACAGGCCATCGAGTGCATCACGCAGGGGAGGGAGCTGGAGCGTCCTCGCACGTGTCCCTCCGAGGTGTATGCCATCATGCAGAGCTGCTGGCAGCGGGAGCCCCAGCAGCGCCGGCCCATCAAGGAGATCCACAGCCGCCTGCAGGCCCTCGTCAAGACCCCCCCCATCTACCTGGACATCCTGGGCTGAGCGGGGACCCCCCCATCCACCCTCCGCTCCCCGCTGCCCACCCCTGCCCTCCTCGCTGCCCACCCCACGGAGCCCCGCCGGACTGATGCCCCACTGCGGGGAGAGGGCTGAAACTTTATTTATAGTGGGAAACGTCAACCCACCCCCACGGGGGGCTGTAGGGCTGGGCTGGGGGCCCCCCGAGGCTGTGCCCCCCCAGGGTTGCGGCCTTGCCATCCAGCTCCTTGGCATTTCCCTGGCGTGCCGGGATGGAGGCGCTTGGCTGATGTGGGTTGGCTCTGGGGGGGCAGAGCCAAGAGCCCCCCCCAGCAGCGGGTCCATGCCAGGGAGGGAGCCAGGTGGGCTCAGGGCTCCCAGGGGAGTTGGGGGCACCCTGTGGCTTGGCTGCTCCTTTGTCCCCTGTCCTGGTCCCTGGCTGGTGGGGACCCCCTGTGCTCACCCGCTCTGCTGCAAAACCAGTCAATAATAAACCGTCCACCTCCGCCGCGCTGGGACGCGCCTGCTCCGGGGTGTCTGCTGGGCATGGGGCGGGATAGAGGGTTCTGGGGAGAAAGAGGGGTGTTCTGGAGCAGGGGCGCTCCAGCTGGGGAAGAGGAGATGGAGGAGGTGTGTTGCTCCAGGGATCCCAGGGTGCAGGGATGGAGGGATGATGCATGGCTGGGACACAGGGGTGATATGTGCCCGGGATGCAGGGATGGCGCGTGCCCAGGGTGCAGGGATGATGCATGCCAAGGATGCAGGGATGATGTGTGCTCAGGATCCCGGGATGCAGGGATGATGCATGCCCGGGATGCAGGGGTGATGTGTGCCCAGGATGCGGGGTGATGTGTGCCCAGGATCTCAGGATGCAGGGGTGATACCTGCCCGGGATGCAGGGATGGTGCATGCCCAGGATTCAGGGGTGATGTGTGCCCAGGATCTCAGGATGCAGGGGTGATACCTGCCCGGGATGCAGGGATGGTGCATGCCCAGGATTCAGGGGTGATGTGTGCCCAGGATCTCAGGATGCAGGGATGGTGCATGCCCAGGATGCAGAACCCATGTCCCCACCCCCAACCCAGAGGGATTGTTTTGGCTGTGCCATGGGGACCACCTCGAGCATCCCTCCAGGGATGCTCCCACCACACCCTGGCCCAGGTGCCTCGTCCCCTTGCCAAGGAGTCCGGGAAGGGGGGGGTGGGATTTTGCAGTAGAAATCCAGCCCCCATGAAAGGGGCAAAGCCCCCCCCCTTCCCTGTGCCCTTGATCAGAGCCAGGGGGTTATCGCATGCCCTGTAGCATCCACTCCATCATCCTTCCCTGGGCTCTCTGGCTGCCTTGGTAATGGTTGAGACCTGGAGCTGACCGTAATGGAGCTGAATTGATTTCATCTGGCTAATTAGGCAGCGCAGGCAGGGCCCTGGCAGCTCCTTTGTTACCCACCGCAACCCGAGATAAGCAGGAGGAAAACGGGGTCACAGGGGAAACTGAGGCACTGCGCAAGGCAAGAGCAGCCGGGGTCCACGGTGGGCGCTGAGGGGCTCAGGACTGATGTGGCACATGTGCTGGGTGGCCAGGGCTGGATGTGCCACAAGAGCTGGAGGAAACTGGAGCCGTCCCAGCGCCCCACGGCTCCCAGCCTGTAATCCATCCCCGCATCCAGCCCAGGGCTCCGGTTCATCCAGCTGGCTCCAAAGCTTTGCCGAGGGTCCAGCTGTGGGATGTGGGGAGCTGGTGTGGGCAGGATCTGGCCCTGCTCCAGCGCAGCTGGCAGTGCCCCCCAGCTGCCTCCTTGGGGTCCCTCTAATCGCTGCCCGTGCTGATTTATGGCCTTTTTCCCTCTTATTTAATTTGAGGAAGGAACAAGATTACAACCTTGAGCTTTTCCAGCCCTGCACCACAGATTGCCGCAGACAACGCCCCCAAAAGGGACCGTGCACCATGATGACACCCCCCGCCCCCTCCCCAAGCAGGGTGGGCTTCCCCGCAGCTGTGCCTCAGTTTCCCCCATGGGGGTGGCAGTGCCTCAGTTTCCCCCTCAGGGTGGTCAGGGAAGGGTTAAGCCCCCCCCAAGCCCTTTTCCCTGAAGGGTTCAGCTCTGATTGATTTTTATCCCCCCCCCTCCGTACCATCCTGCCGCAGTTTCTCCATTTCACCCGCTCCGGGGGGAACGGTAATGGACTCTGGCAATGAGGTAATTAACGGCTCCACTCCCGGCAATGCTGCCCACCCCAGTGGCACCGCGGCCTGGCCCCGCTAACGAGGGTTAATGAGGGCTGGGGGGTCTTGGGCCCGATCCTGCATCTTGCAACTAACGCAGCTGCCAAGAGCCACTGGTGGTCCATGGCCGCATCCCACACGGGGGGGTCCCACCCCAGCATCCCTGATGCTGCCAGTTTGGACCCCAATGGGGCTAGATCTGCTCCCTGGGGGGGTCCTGTGCCCCCCAGAACCCCCTAAGGGGACCAGCTGTGTGTTTTGGGGTTCCCCCCCTTCCAGGGATGGATGGTTTGGGGGGACAGTGGGGCTGGGGATGCAGGTGCATCCCAGCACTACGGGTCGTGGGAGGGACTGAGTGCTGGGCGCAGCCCCCCCAACACCTGGCTGCTCCTAAGTGCATTTGGGGGTCCCCATCCCCTCCGGCACTACTGGGGGTCTTGGCAGGGGGGGCTACAAAGGCATCTCGGCGCTGAGGCGCAGCTAAAGTGCCCCTCAAGTGTCCCCGAGCAATATTTCCCCGACACCCTGGGGACCCTTTAAAGAGCATCGGGGTGGGGGGGTCACATCCTACACCAGGTCCCCAGCCCAAGACCCCTCAGCGCCTGTAGCAGCGCCCCCCCCCCAGCCACGCTGCCCATCCCTGCTCCGGGAAGCGGCGTTTGGGGGTGGCCACAGCAGACCCCCAGCTGTGGGTGGGCTTGATCCTAATGGAGCCCCGGGGTGGGCGGGGTGGGGGGGCAGCTGAGCCACCCTGGGACGTGAAAATCGTTATGAGTGATTAGAGCTATTAGTGTAACGAGGAGAGGCAATTAACGGCGCCTTGACATCAGTTAGGGCCAGCTAATGTACGTGTGCTCGCTGGGCAGGGGGTGGGGGGGGCACACGTGGTGCTGAGCTGCCCGACCAGGGGTCCTGGGATGGGGGGACACGATCCCAGGGTATAGGTGGGATATAAGGCCAGGATCCTGGGATCTAGGGGTGATATAGGGCCAGGATCCCAGGATTTAGGGGTGATATACGGCCAGGATCCTGGGATCTAGGGGTGATATATGGCCAGGATCCTGGGATCTAGGGGTGATGGATGGTTGAGTATCCCAGGGTATAGGGGCGACGCAAGGCCAGGGATCCCAGGACAGGGGGGTGATGTATGGTCAGGGATCCCAGGGTGTTGGGATGCAGGGGAAACACATGGCCAAGGATCCTGCAGTGGAGGGATGGGTTGTCTGGGGTGACACGTGCCTGCGATCCTGGGATGCAGCGACGATGTGTGCCTGGGATCCCGGGATGCAGGGATGATGTGTGCCTGGGATCCCCGGATGCAGGGATCATGTGTGCCTGGGATGCAGGGATGCAGGGATGATGTGTGCCCAGGATCCCGGGATGCAGGGATGATGTGTGTCCGGGACGCAGGGATGATGTGTGCCTGGGATCCTGGGATGAAGGGATGATGTGTGCCCAGGATCCCGGGATGCAGGGATGATGTGTGCCTGGGATGCAGGGATGATGTGTGCCTGGGATCCCGGGATGCAGGGATGATGTGTGCCTGGGATGCAGGGATGATGTGTGCCCGGGATCCCGGGATGCAGGGATGATGTGTGCCTGGGATGCAGGGATGATGTGTGCCCAGGATCCCGGGACGCAGGGATGATGTGTGCCTGGGATGCAGGGATGAAGGGATGATGTATGCCCGGGATCCCGGGATGCAGGGATGATGTGTGCCCGGGATGCAGGGATGTGTGCCCAGGATCCCGGGATGCGCAGATGATATGTGCCCGGGATGTTGGAATGAGGGAATGATCTGTACCTGGGATGCAGGGACAATGTGTGTCCGGGATCCCAGGTTGCAAGGATGATGTGTGCCCAGGATCCCGGGATGTGCAGATGATGTGTGCCTGGGATCCTGGGATGATATCTGCCTGGGATGTCAAGATGTGAGGAGAACATATACCCAGGATTTTGGGATGAGGGAATGATGTATGTCCAGGATGCAGGGACAATGTCTGCCAGGATCCTGGGATGATGTGTGTCCAGGATACAGGGATTCTGGGTGACATGTGCCTGGGATGCAGGGATCCTGGGTGACGTGTGCCCGGGATGCCAGGATGATGTCCCCGAGATGCAGGGATCCTGGGTGACATGTGCCCGGGATGCCAGGATGATGTCCCTGGGATGCAGGGATCCTGGGTGATGTGTGCCCAGGATGCCAGGACGATGTCCCCGGGATGCAGGGATCCTGGGTGATGTGTGCCCAGGATGCCAGGATGATGTCCCTGGGATGCAGGGATCCTGGGTGACGTGTGCCCGGGATGCCAGGATGATGTCCCTGGGATGCAGGGATCCTGGGTGACGTGTGCCCAGGATGCCAGGATGATGTCCCTGGGATGCAGGGCACCAGCCCCATGCTGTTAAGCTGAAGGAACCGCGTCCCCGCTGCCCCTTGGCACGAGCGCAGCAGCCCCTTGGCTGGGGGTCCCGGCCACTTGCCCCTGCCCAGTGGGACACCTCAGCTCCAGACCTGCACCCATGGGTGCCAGTGCTGGGTGGGGACCTCCAGGGAGAAGAAGCTGGGGGTAGGTGCAGAGCTCCCCACCTTCGGCGGTGCGGTGTGGTGCCGGTGCCATGCGGTGCCATGCAGTGCTGTGCGGTGCCATGCGGTGCCATGTGGTGCCGTGCGGTGCCGTGTGGTGCCATGCGGTGCTGTGCAGTGCCATGCAGTGCTGTGCGGTGCCGTGCGGTGCCATGCAGTGCTGTGCGGTGCCATGCAGTGCCGTGCGGTGCCGTGCGGTGCCGTGTGGTGCCATGCGGTGCTGTGCAGTGCCGTGCAGTGCTGTGCGGTGCCGTGCGGTGCCGTGCGGTGCCATGCGGTGCCATGCGGTGCCGTGCAGTGCCACGCTCTCCAACTGCTCCGGTGCAGAGTCCTGCAGCCACCGGCCATGGGGCAGGCAGGGCTGGCCCCACTGCCCAGGGGGTCGCGGGTCCCCAGAGAGCCCTCAGGGGACAGGGACACCCTCCAGCACCGTGACCTGGCCAGGGGGACCACGGTGGGGTGTCCCCACAGACCCCCTCCTCACCCTGCACCATGTGGGAGCAGCGTGGCGATGCCGCCGTTCCAAAACCCGCTGGTTTGTGGCCAGAAAAGCAAAAAAAAAAAAAAAAAAAAGAAAAAAAGAAAAGAAGTTAATATTTTTTTTTTTTTTCCCTTTTCCGTAGTCGTCTCCGCGTCCAAACTTCCTGAGCGCGGCTCCGGCCCTCCCTCCGCTTCCGACGGCCGAGCCCACCGGCCAGCCAGCCCCGCGTGGGGGGCTCCCGCACCCCGACCCTGCGCCGCCGAGGCCCCCGGCCAGGTCAGTGCCACTGTCCCCAGCCTGGGGCACCCCGAGCGGTGGCGGTGCCTTTGGGGGGGTTGCCAGAGGGGACAGTCCCCAGTGCCATAGCAGGGAGCATGGGGACATCACACGTTCCCACAGCCAAGGCGAGGGGATGGGGGGGACACAGCAGATGGGGTGGGGGATGGTGCCGTGACACCTTGTGGTGACCCATTGCTGACCCTGACCTTGACCTTTGCCTCCCACCCCCCACCCCCACCCCACCCCTGTTCCTGGGGGTGCGCAGCCCCCCAAGGAAACGCGTCAGCCCTCGGGTTGTGCTGGAGGAAGTTCCAGGGCAGAGATAGTGGCTCTGGGGGGGGGCCCAGCACCGTGTCCCCCCCCCGGGGTGGGGCAGGGCTGGTCCCTGGTGCCACCCCTGCTTGGTGGTGTTGAGTCATAGCACCCCATCACTGGTGGGGGATGCTGCCCGCCCTGCCTGGGGGGTGCTTGGGGGCACCCATGGGTGGGGAGCACCAGCTCTTGGGGGGTCTCTTGCAGTGGTGACCTGGGCGGGGGGGGGGGGGGGCTCTTCCCCGCAGCTGCCCCCCCCAGCGATGAGCAGATGGGGCCCCCCCGGCATGTTTTGATGTCTCCTCCGTTTTCCTGCCAGCATCTCCCAGGAATTGTCCACAGGAGCACTGGGACCCCCTGGCCCCCCACATTGCCGGAGTAGGGGATGGGGCCATGGGAAGGGGTGGGGAGGGGTCCCCCCTGGCTCTCCCCCCCCCCGTAGGGTTTAGGGGAGGGAATTCCGCCTGCTGATGAGCAATTAATTCCTCACTGCCGAAGGGAAATGGGGGAAACTCCCACTAAACATTTTTTCCACCCAAACCCAGCGGCTCTGGGATAAGAGGGGTCCCTCCTTTCCTTCCCCCACCCCCTGTTTGGTCCCAAACCACAACCCGAGCCATGGCAAAGAGAGGGATGGACCTGGGGGGCGGGTGGGCAGCACCTTTGGGGTGTCCCATGGCCGGAGCAGCATGGAAAGGGCCGTAAATCCAGCTGTGCCGACCAGGAACCTCTGTTTCCTCCTGCCTCACGCGTCCCGGTAAACACGGCACCACAGGCTTGGGGGGCTCGTTGTTGCCCCATTCCCGGCCCCCAGGCTGGCAGTGATCCCAGAGCCGCCCTGGCAAAGCCGGACCCTCTCTGGGTTGAGCAAGAAGCCGACGGATCTGGGAAACGCAACTGGGAATAAACACGAAACGGGTTGAAATGGGGCCATGGGGCATCACGCCAGAGCTGGAGCCGCTGTGCCGAACTCCGCCCCGGCACCCCGCGTCCCCCCCCCTCCGGCAGCATCCCACCCCGGGGTGGGATGCGGTGGGAAAAGTCATGGTGATGCCAGGATGTGGCCGTGGGGTTGTTCGGGATGCTGGGATGAGGCTATGTGGGGCCACCCAGGCTGGGGAGCGGCTGTGCCTCAGTTTCCCCTCGGCACGGGGCAGTGCTGGGGCGGGGGGGCAGCGGGGCCGGGGTGGGGGCTGTTCCTATGGATGGAGGAATGCGAAGGCAGCTCCGGGGGGAGCTGGATCCTGCGCCGGAGCTGGGGGCGGTGGGTGGGGAGCGGGAATGAGGCGAGGCAGAGGGCGAAGCCATCATCTTCCCCGCGCAGGATGGTGCTGCGGGCCACGGTGCTGGCGGTGCAGGTCTGGCTCCTGGCCGCCCTCCGCCCCAGTGACCCCAACGTCTGCAGCTACTGGGAGAGGTAGGACTGGGGGGATTGGGGAGGGGGTGCTGGGGCCCCCCCCTGGCCAGGACCTACCGTCACCTCGTGCCCTCTCCTGCGGCAGCTTCACGGCGGCGGTGAAGGAGTCCTACACCAAACCCCACGTTGTGCCCCCCACCCAGCCCTGCCCGGGGTCCCCCCTGCCCTGCCTGCAGCAGAGGTGGGGAGCCCTGAGGGGCTGGGGGGACACCCATGGCGATGGGGGGTGTCTCACTGGGGGGTGACCCTATGGCTGTGGGGGGGCTGGAAGGGGGGTGTCCCACTGGGGTGTCCCCATGGCTATGGGGGGGATGTCCCGCTGTGGGGTGACCCTATGGCTATGGGGGGGCTGGAAGGGGGGTGTCCCACTGGGGTGTCCCCATGGCTATGGGGGGATGTCCCGCTGTGGAGTGACCCTATGGCTATGGGGTGCTGGAAGGGGGGATGTCCCCATGGCTATGGGGGGATGTCCCGCTGTGGGGTGACCCTATGGCTATGGGGGGCTGGAATGGGGGTGTCCCGCTGTGGAGTGACCCTATGGCTATGGGGGGGCTGGAAGGGGGGTGTCCCCATGGCTATGGGGGGATGTCCCGCTGTGGGGTGACCCTATGGCTATGGGGGGGCTGGAAGGGGGGTGTCCCCATGGCTATGGGGGGATGTCCCGCTGTGGGGTGACCCTATGGCTGTGGGGGGGCTGGAAGGGGGGTGTCCCCATGGCTATGGGGGGGTGTCCCACTGTGGGGTGACCCTATGGCTATGGGGGGGCTGGAAGGGGGGTGTCCCCATGGCTATGGGGGGGTGTCCCACTGTGGGGTGACCCTATGGCTATGGGGGGGCTGGAGGGGGTTGTCCCGCTTTGAGGTGTCCCCTTGGCCATGGGTGGGCTGGCGTGGGGCTGTCCCGCTGTGGGGTGTCCCCACGGCCCTGGGGGGCTGGCGTGGTGCTGTGCCCCCCATGACGGCGCCGGGGGGTGCAGGATCGCGTACCGCACCGAGTACCGCCAGGCCATCCGCACCGAGTACCGCCGGCGCTACCAGTGCTGCCTGGGCTACTACGAGAGCCGCGACGCCTGCGTCCGTGAGTGGAGCGAGTGGGGCGAGTGGGGGGTCCCGGGGGCCCGATCCTGGCTCAGCACCCCCCGCCCGTGTCCTCCCAGCGCGCTGCACCCAGGAGTGCATCCACGGCCGGTGCGTAGCCCCCGACCTCTGCCAGTGCGAGCCAGGCTGGCGCGGCTCCGACTGCTCCAGCGGTGAGGAATGGGGGCCGGGGGGCTGGGGGGGGGGCGGGGGGACCCCCAGCTGGGGGGCAGGGAGGGGCAGCGTGTCTGCTGGGAGGGCTGGGCAGCCTGCGGTGGGGCCTGCTGGTGGGTCATCGGCGCTGGGATTGGGATCAGGGGGATGGGGTATGGATGGGGACAGGGAATGGTACTGGGATGGGACTGGGATGTGGATGGGACTGGGATGGGGATTGAGAATAGAATGGGGACAGGGAGTGGGATGGGAATGGGAGTGGGATGGGGATGGAATGTGGGTGAGACTGGGATGGGATACGTGTGGGATGGAGATGGGGATGGGATGGGGGTGGAGAATCAGATGGAGATGGGATTGGGATGGGATGGAATATGGATGGGACTGGGACAGGGATTGAGGATAGAATGGGGACAGGGAATGGGATGGGGATGGGAGTGGGATGGGGATGAAATGTGGATGAGACTGGGATGGGATGGGATACATGTGGGATGGAGATGGGGATGGGATGGGGGTGGAGAACTGGATGGGAAGGGATTGGGATGGGGATGGGATATGGATGGGACTGGGATGGCAATGGAGAATAGAATAGGGGCAGGGAATGGGATGGGGATGGGACTGGGATGGGATACGTATGGGATGGAGGTGGGGCTGGGATGGGGGTGGAGAATCAGATGGAGATGGGATTGGGATGGGGATGGGATATAGATGGGACTGGGATGGGGACTGAGAACAGAATGGGGACAGGGAGTGGGATGGGGATGGGATATGTGTGGGATGGAGATGGAGAGTTGGATGGAGATGGGATTGGGATGGGATGGGATATAGATGGGACTGGGATGGCAATGGAGAATAGAATAGGGGCAGGGAATGGGATGGGGGATGGGAATGGGATGGGGACAAGGAATGGGATGGAGATGGGATTGGGATGTGGGTCAGATATGGATGGGACTGGGAAAGGGGTTGAGAGTATAATGGGGACAGGGAATGAGATGGAGAATGGGCTGGGGACAGAGAATGGGCTGGGGATGGGATTGGGATGGGATGTGCATGGGGTGGAGATGGGAATGGGAATGACTGGGAGGGATTGGGATGGGGAGAGATTAGGATGGGACAGGTATGAGATGGGGATGGAAATGAGGATGGGATGGGAATGGGTCAGGATAGGGGTGGAGATCTGGATGGACATAAGATAGGGATGCAGGTAGGATGTGGATAGGATGGGGAGGAGATGGCGCTGGTATGGGCTGGACGGGGCTGGACTGGGCTGGGGACAAGGTGGGAATGGAGAAAGGATGAGGATGGGCTGGGGCTGGGATCAGGATGAAGACGGGCTGGGGCTGGATGGATGGGGCTGGTGGTCTCCCCCGTGCAGAGTGTGACCAGCAGTCATGGGGGCCGGGCTGCGGGCATCGCTGCGACTGCCACCACGGGGCCCCCTGCGACCCCCTGACGGGGGTCTGCTCCTGCCCCCCTGGCTTCGCCGACCCTCTGTGCCACCAGCCGTGTCCCCCCGGCACCTACGGCCAGGGCTGCCGCCTGCCCTGCCCCTGCCACCACCAAGCCCCCTGTAACACCTCCACCGGCGCCTGCCTCTGCCCCCCGGGGCTGGCCGGCCCCCTGTGAGTAGGGGCTCCTCACCCTGTGCCCCCCCCCCCCCAGCACCCCCCAGCTGGGGGTCCCGCTCACCCCTTGCCCCCTGCTGCAGCTGTGAGGTGCCCTGCCCCGAAGGGACACCCTGTGACACCCCCTGCCCCTGCCAGAACGGGGGCATCTGCCACCCCCACAGCACCGGTGCCTGCGTCTGCCCCCATGGATGGATGGTAGGTTGGCTGCGACCCCCCCCCCTCCCCCCGGGCCCCCAAACGCGGTGCCTGCCTCAGTTTCCCCTGCTGAGCCCGGTGCACCTTTGCAGGGGGAGATCTGCTCCGTGCCGTGCCCCCCTGGGCGCTTCGGCCCCGGCTGCCAGGGCGAGTGTCGCTGCCATAACGGGGGCCACTGCGACCCCCGGGGGGGGCACTGCCAGTGTGCCCCCGGCTTCACCGGAGAGCAGTGAGAGAGGGCCAGGGGGCTGGGGGGGATTGGAGGGGCTGGGGGCCAGGGGGCTGGAGGGGGCTTGGGGGCACAGGGGGTGGGGGGTGCCGGGGGATGTGGGCTGGGTGTCACAGGGGGCTGCGGGGGGAGAGGGGTGGGGGTACGGTGCGATGGGGGGATTGGGGGCAGAGGGATGGGGGTGAATGGATGCACAGGGGGCTGAGGGGACAGGGGGCCGTGGGGCACATGGAGCTGGGGGGGCAGAGGGATGGGGGTACGATGGGATGGGGGATTGGGGGCACGGGGGGCTTGGGGGGCAGGCAGATGGGGGATAGGGGGGTTTGGTGGCACAGGGGACTGAGGGCTGGGGGTCAGGGGGCTGTGACACGTGGGGACAGGGCACTTGGGGCAAAGGGCAGATGGAGACCGGGGCACACGGGGACGAGGCACGTGGGGTCGGGGCCACTGAGCCCCCCCCTCCCGCTGGCACCAGGGCCCTGCAGGCAGGACCACCCCCGCTCCCCCCGCCTGGCATGCCATGAGCTGCACGGCCTCAGCCAGGGGCAGCAGTGGGGGCAGGGGGGGTGTCCGGGAGCCACCTCAGCTCCTGGGGGGCGGCTGTGTCCCCGCAGGTGCCGGGAGCGGTGCCCGGTGGGGCGCTACGGGCAGGACTGCCAGGAGAGCTGCGACTGTGCCAACGGGGGGCATTGCTTCCACGTGGACGGGGGCTGCCTGTGCCAGCCCGGCTTCCAGGGCAGCCGCTGCCAGGAGCGCCGCTGCCTGCCCGGCCTCTACGGCCTCCACTGCCAGAACCGCTGCCTCTGCCACCCACAGCACAGCCAGAGGTAGGGACACCCCCCCACCCCCCCCCCCGGCACCCCCAGCATCCTCGCCTGCCCACCTCGCCTGCACCCAGCATCCTCACCCCCAGCATCCTCGCACTCCTCCAGCATCCTCGCACTCCTCCAGCATCCTCACCCCCCCCCAGCATCCTCACCCCCACCAGCATCCTCACCCCCACCAGCATCCTCACCCCTCAGCATCCCCCCAACATTCTCACACCCCTAGCATCCTCACCCTCCCAGCATCCTAGCATCCCCCCAGCATCCTCACACCACCCCTTCCCCAGCATCCTCACACCCCCAGCATCCTCATGCCCACCACATCCTCGCATCCCCCCAGCATCCTCACACCTCCAACGTCCTCATGCCCCCCAGCGTCCATCCCCCCAGCATCCTCACCACCCCCCCCCCCCAGCATCCTTGCATCCCCGCAGCATCCTCCTCCCCCAGAAACCTCACACCTCCAGCATCCTCACCCCCCCCAGCATTCCCCCAGCTTCCTCACACCCCCGGCGTCCTAGTGCCCCCCCAGCATCCTCACACCCCCAGCATCTTTGTGCCCCCCTCAGCATCCTCACACCCCCCAAGCATCCTCACTTGTCCCCCAAAATCCTCACCACCCCTCCAGTACCCTCACACCCCCAGCATCCTTGCTTGTCCCCCAGATTTCTCGCCCACCCAGCATCCGTGCCCCCCAGCATCCTCACACCCCCAGGATCCTCACCTGTTCCCCAAAATACTCACACCCCCCCCAGCATCCCCATGTCCCCCCCGGCCTCCTCGCCTGTCCCCCAACATCCTCGCCTACCCACCAACATCCTTGTCCCCCCTCAGCCTCCTCACCAAGCAAGCTGGCCAGGTGGCTAGGAAGACCC
>NW_023618209.1:0-22772 GCF_015220075.1 Falco rusticolus | reverse complement strand
TATGCCCTAGAGCATCATTTAGTATGTATCTTGTACATATTTTAATTAATAAAAGGCATTTCCACTTTTCCGTTTACATAATATATTATGTGTAATAGAAAAGGTCCATTGATATTTTGTTAGAAATATTATTCTTAAGTTGTTAAGAATATGAGTGACAATATTTCTAGCACAAAGTATCATAAATAGGTTCACAATCGAGGATACTTCATAATAAGGACATGACTTATCCAGAAAGATTGTATTCATGTTTGTTCCCAAGTTATTTATATGAGATATAAATAAGATGGAATGGTGAGTCTCATGCCATATAACAAACATGATAGGCACTTATAAATGATAAGTAGGCCGAACCAGTGACACTTATGACAAGCACATGGAGTTTACTCTTGTCAATGTTTTGTCATAAATCATATCAGTGCATATAATCTTTAGACCTGAGATAGCACAGTTATCTTGTATATAGGTAGTTTGAGTTTGATACTGCTTTCATACTTGTACTATGTATGGGTATATGGGCATGTGTTGGCTCCTACTAGTTATATATGGAGGTAGGTGTTGATCAAGATGGAATATGTTCCTCTAAGTAAATAGAGATAAAATCCTATGTTCATTTAATTGTTCTTGATGTTTCAAGTTCCTGGCCAGGACAGATAGATTTATTCAGAAAAGAGTTTCTGATGAGAAAATCTTTTAATCAAGAACTGGAATTAAAAGAGAACATAATATTCATAGCAAATGGAGTTTGACATAAACCATGACTCCAGCTTGAGTTGGGATTTTGTAACAGAGAGATTCTAGTGCATGGTAACATATGATTATAGGTTCATTTAAGGTAAACCTTATTACTAATTGGGTGGCCATGGCATGCTATGCTAGGTGTTAACCATGGTCTATGAGGTTCATAAAATGATTTAGAGAAATCATTTATGGTAAGAAAGAGTTCTGATGATATTAAGAGTTGATATCATGTCTCATTGCCAATTAGTGATGAGCCTAGTAAGTCACACACATACACAAGTTATCACCTATTTAAATATGATTTAATTAATTAATTAAAGAGTTTAATTGATTAATTAAATAGATTTGGTTTGCAATTAAATTGCAAAGTCCCTAGCATGACTTGAAACCAAATCTAGATTATTGGATGTGTAGTATAAATTAAATTTATATTTAAAGTGTTTAAATATGAATTTAATTGATGAGAAATTAATTAATAGAGATTAATTAATTAATTTATATTTGATATAAATTAATTAGAAGAAGAAAATAATTATTTTGGGTTAAGAACTCAAAATTAAGACACAGGGGCATTTTGGTCATTTCACAGTGTGACACGTGGCACCATGAGATGGTGACACATGGCATAACACATAAGCTTGCCAAATGTTTTTTAATCATGTAAGATGATTAAAATCAAGATTAAATATAGGTTTGACACTTGGCACAATGTGATTGGGTCACTTAAACCTAGAGCTAATCAAAAGGTGACATGTGGCTAGGGTTTAATGTGTTAACCTAGCTATTTAAGTGTGGTTATGAAAAGAAAACATAACCAGCAGCCTCTCCTCTCAATTGTCACGCCACTTTGAGCCTCTCCAGCTATTTCTCTTCATCTCTCATCAATTCAAAGAGATTAGCCATCAATCTCTTGAATTAAGAACACTAGAAATTGTTTCTAGTGTCCTGTTTACATCTCTAATCTCTTAAAAGGCAGAACTTGAATTTCTAATTAATAGAAAAGGCTTTAGAAGCTGTTCAAGGGCTGCCATAGGTGTTCTTGGTGTGGACAAGCTAGAGGGACAACATCTGGTGTCCTGAAGACGAATCTCAAAGGCGCAGACACGCTGCAGCACATCAAGAGGTTAGTGTAATCGTTCTTGATTTAATCTAGGGTTCTAAATTAATCTGATTAATTTTAAAATCTTAAATGGCAAATACAGATCCAAAAACATATTAAAAGAGTTTTAATATGTTGTTTATCATTGAAATCAAATAGATAAAAATAAATCTTGCATGGTGCATGTGACCCTAGGTGAAAATTTTTGAATTCAATGGTATAATCTTGTGTTTTTCACGCTTCCGTTCCTTCAATTGGTATCAGAGCCACTATATTTGCCATTTAGATTGTTGATTATATGATTTAATTGTGTGTTTGATCATGAGATCAGAGATTCATTGCTGGTTGGATCATGAGGTGTGGCGGCACACATGGTGAAGCCACCATTGGTGGCGGCAACAATGGTTCCATTGGGTGGTTCAAGGTTTGGCTTTTAATTCTGCAATTGTTGTATGATCTAAGGCCTATTCTTTGACTAATTAAAGTGTTTAATTAGTTGTTTTAATCACACAATTAAATTATGATTCAAATCAGAATTTTAAAAATTGTTTGAATGTGATTCAAATCTGAATTTTAAAAGTTGTTTGAATGTGATTCAAATCTGAATTTTTAAAGTTGTTTGAATCATATTTAAATCTGATTTTTTAAAATTGATTCAATAAAATTCAGATCTGATTTTTTAAAAAATATTTGAATGTGATTCAAATCTGATTTTTTAAAAAATGTTTGAATGTGATTCAAATCTGAATTTTTGAAGTTGTTTGAATGTGATTCAAATCTGAATTTTTAAATTTGTTTGAATGAGATTCAAATCTGAATTTTTAAATTTATTTGAATCATATTCAAATCTGGATTTTTAAGTTGAATATGAGATATTCAATTTAATTTAAGTATGTATGTTTTATTTAATTGTTAAATAGTGATATGCATGATGGATGATCATGGACTATAAAAGACCAATGTGATTGGATTTATTTCTTTTATGTTTCTTTGGGATTGTAAATTAATTAATTTATTTTAATTTATTTTGGGCATGTATTATTAAGTTTGTAATATTTTTGGGTTGTAATTTCATTTATTTAAGTTCTTGTAAATTCGCCTTGGTATGCCAAGGATTACTATGTAATATTGGATTGCAAGAAGTTCAAGGAGGTCAAGAGCATTGGTGGGACCAGTGGGAGGAATTCAATATCAAGTGTTGATTATGTACTCCTTCAGCAACTCTTGTAAAATGAATGAATGAAATGCACCTAGGAATGCCCTGATTCAATTCTTGGTGGCTCAGAATTGAATCCCTTAGAAAGTCCATGATCATACCATATTTACTGCTTATCCATGAATGCATGAGATGTATGGGAATGTATGCAATTATATGATATATGCATGCTAAATGGATAATGTGCAAAGTGAGACCTTAATAGTAATTAGGATGACCATAAAATCTTCCAAACAAATGATTAAGTTGGAAATGCTATAATTAAAGTAATTATAACATAGGCCCTCCATTGGGGCAATTATTTTAAGAAATTTTAAATAGTTGCATGAGATGCAATTAATTTAAGAGATTTTCTTAAGAATAATTGTTAAGCATGAGATGTTGTAAATATGTAAATGGTTTGGTGGCCAATATTGGATGTACCTGAGGACATTAAAATTATTTGCATAATTACTGGCTCAATGGGATCAACTTAACTAATGCAAGATAAGTCAATAATGGATGTACCTGAGATTTTGAGCATTAGGGGCTAGGTAAAGGATTGAACCTCACATGAGATGTGATGGGCAAGGAGTTGCTCACTTATAGTTTATTGTAATTCCAATAATGGATGTACCTGAGGATGATCAATAGAATTATAAGAATTCAATCACCCACTAGAAATCCATCCAACTAGGATTTCCGTTTTCTACTTTGGAAGTGTAGGATTCGCTAAGTTAGTGGGAGGACCAATTTGATTAAAAGACCATAATCATTTTGGTTAATTACATGATACATTTACTAATTAATCTGGTTATTTTCTGCAGTTAATTTTCTGATAAAAATGAGCACAAAACAACCACCACCATCCAATATCCTTGCAAGCATACTTGATCACAACAGGTTGACAGGACCTAATCTGTCTGATTGGCTAAGAAATTTGAAACTTGTCCTGAACCTTGAACATATAGGATATGTTCTAGATTCAAATGTTCCTGGTCCCTTACCTCCAGAGGCCACACAAGAGGAACATGAAACTTTGGACAAGTGGAAGGAGCATGATATGAGAGCTAAGTGTTACATGCTTGCTTCCATGAGTAATGAGTTACAGAAGCAACATGAGAACATGCAGAGTGCGAGTGAGATCCTCCTTCACCTACAAGAGTTGTATGGTGAGCACAGCAGGAATGCTAGGTATGAGATATCTAGACAGCTATTCCGTATGAGGATGTCTGAGGGACAGAATGTTGGGGATCATGTCCACAAGATGATTCGGCTGATTGAGCAGTTGGAACATCTTGACTTCAACATGGATTTCCAACTACAGACGGATTTGATCCTTCAGTCCCTTCCTGAGTCTTTTGGGAATTTTGTGACAAATTTCCATATGACTAAACAGGAATGCACCTTAGCTGAATTACTCAACATGCTGGTTATTGCCCAAAAGAATATGCCAGGCAATAAAGGAAAAGAGGTAGCTTTGGTTGCATCTTCTTCTGCTGGAAAGTCCAACAAGAAGAAGGGCAATAAGAAAAAGAAACCTCAGATTCCTGGTCCTTCCAAGAAAATAGCTAAACAGAAAAGGAAGACTAAAGCTGACAAAGGCAAAGGAAAGTGTTTCCACTGCCAACAGGAAAGTGTTTCCATTGCCAATAGGAAAGTGTTTCCATTGCCAGTAAGAAAGTGTTTCCACTGGCCAGAGTATAGCAATCTAAATGAATGCAATGCCATGGTGAAAACCAACTCAAGTTCAAAATATATTTGGCACTTAAGGTTATGTCATGTTGCAGAAGATAGGATTGCAAAATTGGAGAAAATGGGGATTCTATCCTCATTGGGCTCTGAGCCTACTCCAACTTGTGAATCTTGCCTTCAAGGCAAAATGACTAGATCACCCTTTGTTGGACAAGGGCTAAGAGCTGAAAATATTTTGGAACTAATACATAGTGATGTATGTGGTCCGTTTAAAGAAATGGCTAGAGGGGGCTTTCATTATTTTATTACCTTTACTGATGATAAATCAAGGTTTGGGTATTTGTATTTGATGAAATACAAACATGAATCCTTTGAAAAGTTCAAAGAATTTAAATCTGAAGTAGAAAATCAAACAGGAAAGAAGTATTAAAGCTCTTCGATCAGATCGTGGAGGTGAATATTTGAGTACTGAATTTGATGAATACTTGAGAGAGCATGGCATTGTTTCTCAGCTGACTCCTCCAGGAACGCCACAGCTGAATGGTGTATCTGAAAGGAGAAATCGTACCCTATTGGATATGGTACGTAGTATGATGAGCTATACTGATATGCCAATCTCCTTTTGGGGATTTGCATTAGAATCAGCTTTGTATATTCTGAATAGGATTCCATCAAAATCAGTTTCTTCCACACCTTATGAGATATGGCATGGAAGAAAACCAAGTCTTAAGCATGTTAAGATTTGGGGTTGTCCAGCTTATATCAAAAAGCTGAACACTGATAAATTGGAGACCAGATCAGAAAAAGGTCGATTTGTTGGATATCCAAAAGATAGTTTTGGATATTATTTTTATTTGCCTACTTCACAAAAGGTTGTGATAAGTAGAGATGCCACATTTCTTGAACAACAGTTTGTTCAAGAAGGAGGCAAAGGAAGGCAAATAGAGTTAGAATTGGAGAATTCTGACCAACCAACAGATCAGATGGATATAGATCCATCTAGTCAACCTATACCCATTGATGAAACATCTACAGCTGTTCCTCGTAGAACAACCAGGGTATCTCACCCACCAGTGAGATATGGTTTTCTTCATGAAGAAGAACAAGAGTTGTCTACTCATGAAGAAGTAGATCATGGAGATGATCCACTTACCTATGAAGAAGCTATATCAGATATAGACTCTTCAAAATGGATTGATGCTATGAAATCCGAGATTGATTCCATGTATAAGAATCAAGTTTGGGATCTTGTTGACCCACCTGAAGGTATTGTACCTATAGGGAACAAATGGGTTTTCAAGAAGAAAATTGGTTCTGATGGAAAGGTAGAGACCTATAAGGCAAGGCTAGTAGCGAAAGGGTTTCGCCAAAGGCAAGGAATCGACTATGAGGAGACTTTCTCGCCTGTTGCCATGCTTAAATCAATTAGGATTTTATTAGCAATAGCTGCATACTATGATTATGAGATTTGGCAGATGGATGTCAAAACAGCTTTTCTCAATGGATACATTGAAGAAAACATTTTCATGGAACAACCTAAGGGATTTGAATCCCAAGATGGTTCCAAGGTATGCAAGCTAAAGCGATCCATTTATGGGTTGAAACAAGCTTCGAGGAGTTGGAACATCCGTTTTGATGAAGCCATTAAATCCTTTGGTTTTATCAAAAATGAGGATGAGCCATGTGTATATAAGAAGGTTAGTGACAGTGCTATCACTTTCCTTGTCTTATATGTGGATGACATACTGTTGATGGGTAATGACACAGGTATGTTGACGACTATAAAGGTATGGTTGTCAAATACATTCTCCATGAAAGACTTAGGGGAGGCAACCTATATTCTTGGGATTCGCATCTATAGAGATAGAGCGAAAAGAATAATTGGTTTATCCCAAAGTCTATACTTGGAAAAGGTGTTAAAGAGGTTTAACATGCTTGATTCCAAGAGAGGATTGTTACCAGTGAGACATGGTATCCACCTTTCTAAAGAGATGTCTCCAAAGACACCTGAAGAAAGAGATAAGATGGCCAGGATTCCATATGCTTCGGCTATTGGAAGTTTAATGTATGCAATGTTGTGTACTAGGCCGGATATCGCATATGCTGTTAGTTTGACTAGCAGGTATCAATCCAATCCAGGTTTGGAACACTGGATAGCTGTCAAGAATATCCTTAAGTACTTGAGAAGAACTAAGGATTTATTCTTGATTTATGGAGGTGGAGACTTGCAATTGGATGGTTATACTGATTCTGATTTCCAATCAGATATCGATGATAGAAAGTCTACCTCTGGATATGTGTTCATTTGTAATGGAGGTGCAGTCAGTTGGAAGAGTTCCAAACAGAGCACGACTGCAGATTCCACTACAGAGGCTGAGTATATTGCTGCATCAGATGCTGCAAAGGAAGCTGTTTGGATAAAGAAGTTCGTGACAGAACTTACAGTAGTTCCTTCCATTGAGTCAGCAGTTCCACTACACTGTGACAATAATGGAGCAGTCATACAGGCTAAGGAACTAAGGTCTCACCCAAAATCCAAACACATAGAAAGGCACTACCACATTATCAGAGATATAGTTGGGCAAGGCGATATAGCCATGCAGAAAATAGCATCAGCTGAAAATCCAGCTGATCCATTCACTAAGCCTATGTCACAAGCTCAGTTAGACCGACATCTTGAGAAGATAGGTCTAAGATATTGTAATGAATGGCTCTAGTGCTAGTGGGAGATTGTTAGTAGTATGCCCTAGAGCATATCATTTAGTATGTATCTTGTACATATTTTATTAATAAAAGGCATTTCCACTTTTCCGTTTACATAATATATTTATGTGTAATAGAAAAGGTCCATTGATATTTTGTTAGAAATATTATTCTTAAGTTGTTAAGAATATGAGTGACAATATTTCTAGCACAAAGTATCATAAATAGGTTCACAATCGAGGATACTTCATAATAAGGACATGACTTATCCAGAAAGATTGTATTCATGTTTGTTCCCAAGTTATTTATATGAGATATAAATAAGATGGAATGGTGAGTCTCATGCCATATAACAAACATGATAGGCACTTATAAATGATAAGTAGGCCGAACCAGTGACACTTATGACAAGCACATGGAGTTTACTCTTGTCAATGTTTTGTCATAAATCATATCAGTGCATATAATCTTTAGACCTGAGATAGCACAGTTATCTTGTATATAGGTAGTTTGAGTTTGATACTGCTTTCATACTTGTACTGTGTATGGGTATATGGGCATGTGTTGGCTCCTACTAGTTATATATGGAGGTAGGTGTTGATCAAGATGGAATCTGTTCCTCTAAGTAAATAGAGATAAAATCCTATGTTCATTTAATTGTTCTTGATGTTTCAAGTTCCTGGCCAGGACAGATAGATTTATTCAGAAAAGAGTTTCTGATGAGAAAATCTTTTTAATCAAGAACTGGAATTAAAAGAGAACATAATATTCATAGCAAATGGAGTTTGACATAAACCATGACTCCAGCTTGAGTTGGGATTTTGTAACAGAGAGATTCTAGTGCATGGTAACATATGATTATAGGTTCATTTAAGGTAAACCTTATTACTAATTGGGTGGCCATGGCATGCTATGCTAGGTGTTAACCATGGTCTATGAGGTTCATAAAATGATTTAGAGAAATCATTTATGGTAAGAAAGAGTTCTGATGATATTAAGAGTTGATATCATGTCTCATTGCCAATTAGTGATGAGCCTAGTAAGTCACACACATACACAAGTTATCACCTATTTAAATATGATTTAATTAATTAATTAAAGAGTTTAATTGATTAATTAAATAGGTTTGGTTTGCAATTAAATTGCAAAGTCCCTAGCATGACTTGAAACCAAATCTAGATTATTGGATGTATAGTATAAGTTAAATTTATATTTAAAGTGTTTAAATATGAATTTAATTGATGAGAAATTAATTAATAGAGATTAATTAATTAATTTATATTTGATATAAATTAATTAGAAGAAGAAAATAATTATTTTGGGTTAAGAACTCAAAATTAAGACACAGGGGCATTTTGGTCATTTCAGCAGTGTGCACGTGGCACCATGAGATGGTGACACATGGGATTAACACATAAGCTTGCCAAATGTTTTTTTAATCATGTAAGATGATTAAAATCAAGATTAAATATAGGTTTGACACTTGGCACAATGTGATTGGGTCACTTAAACCTAGAGCTAATCAAAAGGTGACATGTGGCTAGGGTTTAATGTGTTAACCTAGCTATTTAAGTGTGGTTATGAAAAGAAAAAATAACCAGCAGCCCGTCCTCTCCTTTGTCACGCCATTTTGAGCATCTCCAGCTATTTCTTCTTCATCTCTCATCAATTCAAAGAGATTAGCCATCAATCTCTTGAATTAAGAACACTAGAAATTGTTTCTAGTGTCCTGTTTACATCTCTAATCTCTTAAAAGGCAGAACTTGAATTTCTAATTAATAGAAAAGGCTTTAGAAGCTGTTCAAGGGCTGCCATAGGTGTTCTTGGTGTGGACAAGCTAGAGGGACAACATCTGGTGTCCTGAAGACGAATCTCAAAGGCGCAGACACGCTGCAGTGCATCAAGAGGTTAGTGTAATCGTTCTTGATTTAATCTAGGGTTCTAAAATTAATCTGATTAATTTTAAAATCTTAAATGGCAAATACAGATCCAAAAACATATTAAAAGAGTTTTAATATGTTGTTTATCATTGAAATCAAATAGATAAAAATAAATCTTGCATGGTGCATGTGACCCTAGGTGAAATTTTTGAATTCAATGGTATAATCTTGTGTTTTTCACGCTTCCGTTCCTTCAATTGTATCAGAGCCACTATATTTGCCATTTAGATTGTTGATTATATGATTTAATTGTGTGGTTTGATCATGAGATGATAATCCATTGCTGGTTGCAATGAGAGGTGGCGGCAAATGTGAACACCATTGGTGCGCAAGTTTTGGCTCCCATAGGTGTGCAAGGTTTGGTTTGTAATTGTGCAATTGTTGTATGATCTAAAGCTCATTCTTATGTCTAATTAAATTGTTTAATTAGAATTTTAATCACACAATTAAATTATGATTCAAATCAGAATTTTAAAAATTGTTTGAATGTGATTCAAATCTGAATTTTAAAAGTTGTTTGAATGTGATTCAAATCTGAATTTTTAAAGTTGTTTGAATCATATTTAAATCTGATTTTTTAAATTGATTGAATAAAATTCAGATCTGATTTTTTAAAAATGTTTGAATGTGATTCAAATCTGATTTTTTAAAAAATGTTTGAATGTGATTCAAATCTGAATTTTTAAAGTTGTTTGAATGTGATTCAAATCTGAATTTTTAAATTTGTTTGAATGAGATTCAAATCTGAATTTTTAAATTTATTTGAATCATATTCAAATCTGGATTTTTAAGTTGAATATGAGATATTCAATTTAATTTAAGTATGTATGTTTTATTTAATTGTTAAATAGTGATATGCATGATGGATGATCATGGACTATAAAAGACCAATGTGATTGGATTTATTTCTTTTATGTTTCTTTGGGATTGTAAATTAATTAATTTATTTTAATTTATTTTGGGCATGTATTATTAAGTTTGTAATAATTTTGGGTTGTAATTTCATTTATTTAAGTTCTTGTAAATTCGCCTTGGTATGCCAAGGATTACTATGTAATATTGGATTGCAAGAAGTTCAAGGAGGTCAAGAGCATTGGTGGGACCAGTGGGAGGAATTCAAGATCAAGTGTTGATTATGTACTCCTTCAGCAACTCTTGTAAAATGAATGAATGAAATGCACCTAGGAATGCCCTGATTCAATTCTTGGTGGCTCAGAATTGAATCCCTTAGAAAGTCCATGATCATACCATATTTACTTGCTTATCCATGAATGCATGAGATGTATGGGAATGTATGCAATTATATGATATATGCATGCTAAATGGATAATGTGCAAAGTGAGACCTTAATAGTAATTAGAATGACCATAAAATCTTCCAAACAAATGATTAAGTTGGAAATGCTATAATTAAAGTAATTATAACATAGGCCCTCCATTGGGGCAATTATTTTAAGAAATTTTAAATAGTTGCATAAGATGCAATTAATTTAAGAGATTTTCTTAAGAATAATTGTTAAGCATGAGATGTTGTAAATATGTAAATGGTTTGGTGGCCAATATTGGATGTACCTGAGGACATTAAAATTATTTGCATAATTACTGGCTCAATGGGATCAACTTAACTAATGCAAGATAAGTCAATAATGGATGTACCTGAGATTTTGAGCATTAGGGGCTAGGTAAAGGATTGAACCTCACATGAGATGTGATGGGCAAGGAGTTGCTCACTTATAGTTTATTGTAATTCCAATAATGGATGTACCTGAGGATGATCAATAGAATTATAAGAATTCAATCACCCACTAGAAATCCATCCAACTAGGATTTCCGTTTTCTACTTTGGAAGTGTAGGATTCGCTAAGTTAGTGGGAGGACCAATTTGATTAAAAGACCATAATCATTTTGGTTAATTACATGATACATTTACTAATTAATCTGGTTATTTTCTGCAGTTAATTTTCTGATAAAAATGAGCACAAAACAACCACCACCATCCAATATCCTTGCAAGCATACTTGATCACAATAGGTTGACAGGACCTAATCTGTCTGATTGGCTAAGAAATTTGAAACTTGTCCTGAACCTTGAACATATAGGATATGTTCTAGATTCAAATGTTCCTGGTCCCTTACCTCCAGAGGCCACACAAGAGGAACATGAAACTTTGGACAAGTGGAAGGAGCATGATATGAGAGCTAAGTGTTACATGCTTGCTTCCATGAGTAATGAGTTACAGAAGCAACATGAGAACATGCAGAGTGCGAGTGAGATCCTCCTTCACCTACAAGAGTTGTATGGTGAGCACAGCAGGAATGCTAGGTATGAGATATCTAGACAGCTATTCCGTATGAGGATGTCTGAGGGACAGAATGTTGGGGATCATGTCCACAAGATGATTCGGCTGATTGAGCAGTTGGAACATCTTGACTTCAACATGGATTTCCAACTACAGACGGATTTGATCCTTCAGTCCCTTCCTGAGTCTTTTGGGAATTTTGTGACAAATTTCCATATGACTAAACAGGAATGCACCTTAGCTGGTTTACTCAACATGCTGGTTATTGCCCAAAAGAATATGCCAGGCAATAAAGGAAAAGAGGTAGCTTTGGTTGCATCTTCTTCTGCTGGAAAGTCCAACAAGAAGAAGGGCAATAAGAAAAAGAAACCTCAGATTCCTGGTCCTTCCAAGAAAATAGCTAAACAGAAAAGGAAGACTAAAGCTGATGGAGGCAAAGGAAAGTGTTTCCACTGCCAAAAGGATGGGCACTGGAAAAGGAACTGCCCAGAGTATCTTGCTTCTCTGAAGGACAAGAAGGATACACCTTCGGAAGGTATGTCCATATCTTGTTATTTAGATTCTGATGATACTCATAGTTCATCTACAGCTTGGGTTTTAGATACTGGTGCCAGTTCTCACATTTCTAATGATATGCAGGAACTAGCAAATAGTAGCAGCTTGCGTTCTCAAGATATTAGAGTCCGGATTGGCAATGGCTCAACTGTTGAAGCTTTAGCCATAGGATCTAAATCTTTTTACATGTTTGGACATGTTTTGTGTTTGGATAATATTTTATATGTACCTGATGCTTTTAAGAACATCATTTCTATATCTAGTTTGACTAGAAATGGCTATGAATTTCAGTTCACAGATGATGTTTGCAATATTTATTTTGGAAATAAATATGTTGGTTCGGGTTATATGAATGATGGTCTTTATTATTTGGATAATAATGACAAACACAAATTGAATGCAAGTGATCTAAAAGAATGCAATGCCATGGTGAAAACCAACTCAAGTTCAAAATATATTTGGCACTTAAGGTTATGTCATGTTGCAGAAGATAGGATTGCAAAATTGGAGAAAATGGGGATTCTATCCTCATTGGGCTCTGAGCCTACTCCAACTTGTGAATCTTGCCTTCAGGGCAAAATGACTAGATCACCCTTTGTTGGACAAGGGCTAAGAGCTGAAAATATTTTGGAGCTAATACATAGTGATGTATGTGGTCCATTTAAAGAAATGGCTAGAGGGGGTTTTCATTATTTTATTACCTTTACTGATGATAAATCAAGGTTTGGGTATTTGTATTTGATGAAATACAAACATGAATCTTTTGAAAAGTTCAAAGAATTTAAATCTGAAGTAGAAAATCAAACAGGAAAGAGTATTAAAGCTCTTCGATCAGATCGTGGAGGTGAATATTTGAGTACTGAATTTGATGAATACTTGAGAGAGCATGGCATTGTTTCTCAGCTGACTCCTCCAGGAACGCCACAGCTGAATGGTGTATCTGAAAGGAGAAATCGTACCCTATTGGATATGGTACGTAGTATGATGAGCTATACTGATATGCCAATCTTCTTTTGGGGATTTGCATTAGAATCAGCTTTGTATATTCTGAATAGGATTCCATCAAAATCAGTTTCTTCCACACCTTATGAGATATGGCATGGAAGAAAACCAAGTCTTAAGCATGTTAAGATTTGGGGTTGTCCAGCTTATATCAAAAAGCTGAACACTGATAAATTGGAGACCAGATCAGAAAAAGGTCGATTTGTTGGATATCCAAAAGATAGTTTTGGATATTATTTTTATTTGCCTACTTCACAAAAGGTTGTGATAAGTAGAGATGCCACATTTCTTGAACAACAGTTTGTTCAAGAAGGAGGCAAAGGAAGGCAAATAGAGTTAGAATTGGAGAATTCTGACCAACCAACAGATCAGATGGATATAGATCCATCTAGTCAACCTATACCCGTTGATGAAACATCTACAGCTGTTCCTCGTAGAACAACCAGGGTATCTCACCCACCAGTGAGATATGGTTTTCTTCATGAAGAAGAACAAGAGTTGTCTACTCATGAAGAAGTAGATCATGGAGATGATCCACTTACCTATGAAGAAGCTATATCAGATATAGACTCTTCAAAATGGATTGATGCTATGAAATCCGAGATTGATTCCATGTATAAGAATCAAGTTTGGGATCTTGTTGACCCACCTGAAGGTATTGTACCTATAGGGAACAAATGGGTTTTCAAGAAGAAAATTGGTTCTGATGGAAAGGTAGAGACCTATAAGGCAAGGCTAGTAGCGAAAGGGTTTCGCCAAAGGCAAGGAATCGACTATGAGGAGACTTTCTCGCCTGTTGCCATGCTTAAATCAATTAGGATTTTATTAGCAATAGCTGCATACTATGATTATGAGATTTGGCAGATGGATGTCAAAACAGCTTTTCTCAATGGATACATTGAAGAAAACATTTTCATGGAACAACCTAGGGGATTTGAATCCCAAGATGGTTCCAAGGTATGCAAGCTAAAGCGATCCATTTATGGGTTGAAACAAGCTTCGAGGAGTTGGAACATCCGTTTTGATGAAGCCATTAAATCCTTTGGTTTTATCAAAAATGAGGATGAGCCATGTGTATATAAGAAGGTTAGTGACAGTGCTATCACTTTCCTTGTCTTATATGTGGATGACATACTGTTGATGGGTAATGACACAGGTATGTTGACGACTATAAAGGTATGGTTGTCAAATACATTCTCCATGAAAGACTTAGGGGAGGCAACCTATATTCTTGGGATTCGCATCTATAGAGATAGAGCGAAAAGAATAATTGGTTTATCCCAAAGTCTATACTTGGAAAAGGTGTTAAAGAGGTTTAACATGCTTGATTCCAAGAGAGGATTGTTACCAGTGAGACATGGTATCCACCTTTCTAAAGAGATGTCTCCAAAGACACCTGAAGAAAGAGATAAGATGGCCAGGATTCCATATGCTTCGGCTATTGGAAGTTTAATGTATGCAATGTTGTGTACTAGGCCGGATATCGCATATGCTGTTAGTTTGACTAGCAGGTATCAATCCAATCCAGGTTTGGAACACTGGATAGCTGTCAAGAATATCCTTAAGTACTTGAGAAGAACTAAGGATTTATTCTTGATTTATGGAGGTGGAGACTTGCAATTGGATGGTTATACTGATTCTGATTTCCAATCAGATATCGATGATAGAAAGTCTACCTCTGGATATGTGTTCATTTGTAATGGAGGTGCAGTCAGTTGGAAGAGTTCCAAACAGAGCACGACTGCAGATTCCACTACAGAGGCTGAGTATATTGCTGCATCAGATGCTGCAAAGGAAGCTGTTTGGATAAAGAAGTTCGTGACAGAACTTACAGTAGTTCCTTCCATTGAGTCAGCAGTTCCACTACACTGTGACAATAATGGAGCAGTCATACAGGCTAAGGAACCAAGGTCTCACCAGAAATCCAAACACATAGAAAGGCGCTACCACATTATCAGAGAAATAGTTGGGCGAGGCGATGTAGCCATGCAGAAAATAGCATCAGCTGAAAATCCAGCTGATCCATTCACTAAGCCTATGTCACAGACTCAGTTAGACCGACATCTTGAGAAGATAGGTCTAAGATATTGTAATGAATGGCTCTAGTGCTAGTGGGAGATTGTTAGTAGTATGCCCTAGAGCATATCATTTAGTATGTATCTTGTACATATTTTTATTAATAAAAGGCATTTCCACTTTTCCGTTTACATAATATATTTATGTGTAATAGAAAAGGTCCATTGATATTTTGTTAGAAATATTATTCTTAAGTTGTTAAGAATATGAGTGACAATATTTCTAGCACAAAGTATCATAAATAGGTTCACAATCGAGGATACTTCATAATAAGGACATGACTTATCCAGAAAGATTGTATTCATGTTTGTTCCCAAGTTATTTATATGAGATATAAATAAGATGGAATGGTGAGTCTCATGCCATATAACAAACATGATAGGCACTTATAAATGATAAGTAGGCCGAACCAGTGACACTTATGACAAGCACATGGAGTTTACTCTTGTCAATGTTTTGTCATAAATCATATCAGTGCATATAATCTTTAGACCTGAGATAGCACAGTTATCTTGTATATAGGTAGTTTGAGTTTGATACTGCTTTCATACTTGTACTAGTGTATGGGTATATGGGCATGTGTTGGCTCCTACTAGTTATATATGGAGGTAGGTGTTGATCAAGATGGAATCTGTTCCTCTAAGTAAATAGAGATAAAATCCTATGTTCATTTAATTGTTCTTGATGTTTCAAGTTCCTGGCCAGGACAGATAGATTTATTCAGAAAAGAGTTTCTGATGAGAAAATCTTTTTAATCAAGAACTGGAATTAAAAGAGAACATAATATTCATAGCAAATGGAGTTTGACATAAACCATGACTCCAGCTTGAGTTGGGATTTTGTAACAGAGAGATTCTAGTGCATGGTAACATATGATTATAGGTTCATTTAAGGTAAACCTTATTACTAATTGGGTGGCCATGGCATGCTATGCTAGGTGTTAACCATGGTCTATGAGGTTCATAAAATGATTTAGAGAAATCATTTATGGTAAGAAAGAGTTCTGATGATATTAAGAGTTGATATCATGTCTCATTGCCAATTAGTGATGAGCCTAGTAAGTCACACACATACACAAGTTATCACCTATTTAAATATGATTTAATTAATTAATTAAAGAGTTTAATTGATTAATTAAATAGGTTTGGTTTGCAATTAAATTGCAAAGTCCCTAGCATGACTTGAAACCAAATCTAGATTATTGGATGTATAGTATAAGTTAAATTTATATTTAAAGTGTTTAAATATGAATTTAATTAATGAGAAATTAATTAATAGAGATTAATTAATTAATTTATATTTGATATAAATTAATTAGAAGAAGAAAAATAATTATTTTGGGTTAAGAACTCAAAATTAAGACACAGGGGCATTTTGGTCATTTCACAGTGTGACACGTGGCACCATGAGATGGTGACACATGGGATTACACATAAGCTTGCCAAATGTTTTTTAATCATGTAAGATGATTAAAATCAAGATTAAATATAGGTTTGACACTTGGCACAATGTGATTGGGTCACTTAAACCTAGAGCTAATCAAAGGGTGACATGTGGCAAGGGTTTAATGTGTTAACCTAGCTATTTAAGTGTGGTTATGAGAAAGAAAAAATAACCAGCAGCCACTCCTCTCCTTTGTCACGCCACTTTGAGGCTCTCCATCTATTCTTCTTCATCTCTCATCAATTCAAAGAGATTAGCCATCAATCTCTTGAATTAAGAACACTAGAAATTGTTTCTAGTGTCCTGTTTACATCTCTAATCTCTTAAAAGGCAGAACTTGAATTTCTAATTAATAGAAAAAGGCTTTAGAAGCTGTTCAAGGGCTGCCATAGGTGTTCTTGGTGTGGACAAGCTAGAGGGACAACATCTGGTGTCCTGAAGACGAATCTCAAAGGCGCAGACACGCTGCAGTGCATCAAGAGGTTAGTGTAATCGTTCTTGATTTAATCTAGGGTTCTAAAATTAATCTGATTAATTTTAAAATCTTAAATGGCAAATACAGATCCAAAAACATATTAAAAGAGTTTTAATATGTTGTTTATCATTGAAATCAAATAGATAAAAATAAATCTTGCATGATGCATGTGACCCTAGGTGAAAATTTTTGAATTCAATGGTATAAACTTGTGTTTTTCACGCTTCCGTTCCTTCAATTGGTATCAGAGCCACTATATTTGCCATTTAGATTGTGATTATATGATTTAATTGTGTGATTTGATCATGAGATCAATTGATCCATTGCTGGTTGCAATGGATGTGTGCGGCACACACGGTGTAGCCACCATTGGTGGCAGCAACAATGGTTCTTCAAGGTGGTGCAAAGTTTGCTTTTTAATTTATAATTGTTGTATGATCTAAAAGCTCATCATATGTCTAATTAAATTGTTTAATTAAAATTTTAATCACATAATTAAATTATGATTCAAATCAGAATTTTAAAATTTGTTTGAATGTGATTCAAATCTGAATTTTTAAAGTTGTTTGAATAGTGATTCAAATCTGAATTTTTAAAGTTGTTTGAATCATATTTAAATCTGAATTTTTTAAATTGATTGAATAAAATTCAGATCTGATTTTTTAAAAAATGTTTGAATGTGATTCAAATCTGATTTTTTAAAAAATGTTTGAATGTGATTCAAATCTGAATTTTTAAAGTTGTTTGAATGTGATTCAAATCTGAATTTTTAAATTTGTTTGAATGAGATTCAAATCTGAATTTTTAAATTTATTTGAATCATATTCAAATCTGGATTTTTAAGTTGAATATGAGATATTCAATTTAATTTAAGTATGTATGTTTTATTTAATTGTTAAATAGTGATATGCATGATGGATGATCATGGACTATAAAAGACCAATGTGATTAGGATTTATTTCTTTTATGTTTCTTTGGGATTGTAATAATTATTATTTAATTTATTTTGGGCATGTATTATTAAGTTTGTAATAATTTTTGGGTTGTAATTTCATTTATTTAAGTTCTTGTAAATTCGCCTTGGTATGCCAAGGATTACTATGTAATATTGGATTGCAAGAAGTTCAAGGAGGTGCAAGAGCATTGGTGGGACCAGTGGGAGGAATTCAAGATCAAGTGTTGATTATGTACTCCTTCAGCAACTCTTGTAAAATGAATGAATGAAATGCACCTAGGAATGCCCTGATTCAATTCTTGGTGGCTCAGAATTGAATCCCTTAGAAAGTCCTATGATCATACCATATTTACTGCTTATCCATGAATGCATGAGATGTATGGGAATGTATGCAATTATATGATATATGCATGCTAAATGGATAATGTGCAAAGTGAGACCTTAATAGTAATTAGGATGGCCTATAAAATCTTCCAAACAAATGATTAAGTTGGAAATGCTATAATTAAAGTAATTATAACATAAGCCCTCCATTGGGGCAATTATTTTAAGAAATTTTAAATAGTTGCATGAGATGCAATTAATTTAAGAGATTTTCTTAAGAATAATTGTTAAGCATGAGATGTTGTAAATATGTAAATGGTTTGGTGGCCAATATTGGATGTACCTGAGGACATTAAAATTATTTGCATAATTACTGGCTCAATGGGATCAACTTAACTAATGCAAGATAAGTCAATAATGGATGTACCTGAGATTTGAGCATTAGGGGCTAGGTAAAGGATTGAACCTCACATGAGATGTGATGGGCAAGGAGTTGCTCACTTATAGTTTATTGTAATTCCAATAATGGATGTACCTGAGGATGATCAATAGAATTATAAGAATTCAATCACCACTAGAAATCCATCCACTAGGATTTCCGTTTTCTACTTTGGAAGTGTAGGATTCGCTAAGTTAGTGGGAGGACCAATTTGATTAAAAGACCATAATCATTTTGGTTAATTACATGATACATTTACTAATTAATCTGGTTATTTTCTGCAGTTAATTTTCTGATAAAATGAGCACAAAACACCACCACCATCCAATATCCTTGCAAGCATACTTGATCACAATAGGTTGACAGGACCCAATCTGTCTGATTGGCTAAGAAATTTGAAGCTTGTCCTGAACCTTGAACATATAGGATATGTTCTAGATTCAAATGTTCCTGGTCCCTTACCTCCAGAGGCCACACAAGAGGAACATGAACTTTGGACAGTGGAAGGAGCATGATATGAGAGCTAAGTGTTACATGCTTGCTTCCATGAGTAATGAGTTACAGAAGCAACATGAGAACATGCAGAGTGCGAGTGAGATCCTCCTTCACTACAAGAGTTGTATGGTGAGCACAGCAGGAATGCTAGGCTATGAAGATATCTAGACAGTTATCCGTATGAGGAAGCCTGAGGGACAGAAGGTTGGGGATCATGTCACAAGAGGATTCGGCTGATTGAGCAGTTGGAACATCTGGACTTCAACATGGATTTCCAAGCTATCAGACGATTTGATCCTCAGTCCCATTCCTGAGTCTTTTGGGAATTTTGTGACAAATTTCCATATGACTAAACAGGAATGCACCTTAGCTGGTTTACTCAACATGCTGGTTATTGCCCAAAAGAATATGCCAGGCAATAAAGGAAAAGAGGTAGCTTTGGTTGCATTCTTCTCTGGAAAGTCCAACAAGAAGAAGGGCAATAAGAAAAAGAAACCTCAGATTCCTGGTCCTTCAAGAAAATAGCTAAACAGAAAAGGAAGACTAAAGCTGATAAGGCAAAGGAAAGTGTTTCCACTGCCAACAGGAAAGTGTTTCCATTGCCAGTAGGAAAGTGTTTCCACTGGCCAGAGTATAGCAATCTAAATGAATGCAATGCCATGGTGAAAACCAACTCAAGTTCAAAATATATTTGGCACTTAAGGTTATGTCATGTTGCAGAAGATAGGATTGCAAAATTGGAGAAAATGGGGATTCTATCCTCATTGGGCTCTGAGCCTACTCCAACTTGTGAATCTTGCCTTCAGGCAAAATGACTAGATCACCCTTTGTTGGACAAGGGCTAAGAGCTGAAAATATTTTGGAGCTAATACATAGTGATGTATGTGGTCCATTTAAAGAAATGGCTAGAGGGGCTTTCATTATTTTATTACCTTTACTGATGATAAATCAAGGTTTGGGTATTTGTATTTGATGAAATACAAACATGAATCCTTTGAAAAGTTCAAAGAATTTAAATCTGAAGTAGAAAATCAAACAGGAAAGAGTATTAAAGCTCTTCGATCAGATCGTGGAGGTGAATATTTGAGTACTGAATTGATGAATACTTGAGAGAGCATGGCATTGTTTCTCAGCTGACTCCTCCAGGAACGCCACAAATGGTGTATCTGAAAGGAGAAATCGTACCCTATTGGATATGGTACGTAGTATGATGAGCTATACTGATATGCCAATCTCCTTTTGGGGATTTGCATTAGAATCAGCTTTGTATATTCTGAATAGGATTCCATCAAAATCAGTTTCTTCCACCTTATGAGATATGGCATGGAAGAAAACCAAGTCTTAAGCATGTTAAGATTTGGGGTTGTCCAGCTTATATCAAAAAGCTGAACACTGATAAATTGGAGACCAGATCAGAAAAGGTCGATTTGTTGGATATCCAAAAGATAGTTTTGGATATTATTTTATTTGCCTACTTCACAAAGGTTGTGATAAGTAGAGTGCCACATTTCTTGAACAACAGTTTGTTCAAGAAGGAGGCAAAGGAAGGCAAATAGAGTTAGAATTGGAGAATTCTGACCAACCAACAGATCAGATGGATATAGATCCATCTAGTCAACCTATACCCGTTGATGAAACATCTACAGCTGTTCCTCGTAGAACAACCAGGGTATCTCACCCACCAGTGAGATATGGTTTCTTCATGAAGAAGAACAAGAGTTGTCTACTCATGAAGAAGTAGATCATGGAGATGATCCACTTACCTATGAAGAAGCTATATCAGATATAGACTCTTCAAAATGGATTGATGCTATGAAATCCGAGATTGATTCCATGTATAAGAATCAAGTTTGGGATCTTGTTGACCCACCTGAAGGTATTGTACCTATAGGGAACAAATGGGTTTTCAAGAAGAAAATTGGTTCTGATGGAAAGGTAGAGACCTATAAGGCAAGGCTAGTAGCGAAAGGGTTTCGCCAAAGGCAAGGAAGACTATGAGGAGACTTTCTCGCCTGTTGCCATGCTTAAATCAATTAGGATTTTATTAGCAATAGCTGCATACTATGATTATGAGATTTGGCAGATGGATGTCAAAACAGCTTTTCTCAATGGATACATTGAAGAAACATTTTCATGGAACAACCTAGGGGATTTGAATCCCAAGATGGTTCCAAGGTATGCAAGCTAAAGCGATCCATTTATGGGTTGAAACAAGCTTCGAGGAGTTGGAACATCCTTTTGATGAAGCCATTAAATCCTTTGGTTTTATCAAAAATGAGGATGAGCCATGTGTATAAGAAGGTTAGTGACAGTGCTATCACTTTCCTTGTCTTATATGTGGATGACATACTGTTGATGGGTAATGACACAGGTATGTTGACGACTATAAAGGTATGGTTGTCAAATACATTCTCCATGAAAGACTTAGGGGAGGCAACCTATATTCTTGGGATTCGCATCTATAGAGATAGAGCGAAAAGAATAATTGGTTTATCCCAAAGTCTATACTTGGAAAAGGTGTTAAAGAGGTTTAACATGCTTGATTCCAAGAGAGGATTGTTACCAGTGAGACATGGTATCCACCTTTCTAAAGAGATGTCTCCAAAGACACCTGAAGAAAGAGATAAGATGGCCAGGATTCCATATGCTTCGGCTATTGGAAGTTTAATGTATGCAATGTTGTGTACTAGGCCGGATATCGCATATGCTGTTAGTTTGACTAGCAGGTATCAATCCAATCCAGGTTTGGAACACTGGATAGCTGTCAAGAATATCCTTAAGTACTTGAGAAGAACTAAGGATTTATTCTTGATTTATGGAGGTGGAGACTTGCAATTGGATGGTTATACTGATTCTGATTTCCAATCAGATATCGATGATAGAAAGTCTACCTCTGGATATGTGTTCATTTGTAATGGAGGTGCAGTCAGTTGGAAGAGTTCCAAACAGAGCACGACTGCAGATTCCACTACAGAGGCTGAGTATATTGCTGCATCAGATGCTGCAAAGGAAGCTGTTTGGATAAAGAAGTTCGTGACAGAACTTACAGTAGTTCCTTCCATTGAGTCAGCAGTTCCACTACACTGTGACAACAATGGAGCAGTCATACAGGCTAAGGAACCAAGGTCTCACCAAAATCCAAACACATAGAAAGGCTACCACATTATCAGAGAATAGTTGGGCAAGGCGATAGCCATGCAGAAAATAGCATCAGCTGAAAATCCAGCTGATCCATTCACTAAGCCTTGTCACAAGCTCAGTTAGACCGACATCTTGAGAAGATAGGTCTAAGATATTGTAATGAATGGCTCTAGTGCTAGTGGGAGATTGTTAGTAG